>NC_065570.1:32131551-32241551 GCF_937616625.2 Mercurialis annua
TAGAGTTTGTGTATCTTTGTGTGTTATAGAGTTTGTCCAGTTGGACCTACATATTGCAAGTAATATGCATGAAAAATGACCTACAAATTGAAACAAATGTGCATGAAAATGACCTATAATTTGCACACAAGTTGACTTGCAAAAGGACCTTGCAAAATGACCTGTAAAGAGCTTGAAGACTTTTTAAAATAAATAATCTGCAATAATTGAAGATTTAAAAACAAGTGGTCCCAAAATGAGGTTGAAAAATGACCTGTAAATAAGACATATAGAATGCCTTCAAAATGACCTGTAAATCAAACATTTTGCATCTTGAAAATGAAATGTACAAGTATATCACAAAAGTTGCCATTTACTGAAAGGGTAATGTAGTTACATTGTTTAGTACCTTTCTATACAAAAAGTTAATTTTGAAAGGATAATCAATACTTTCCCAAGGGCCCTATGCAAATGTTATCAACACATTTCAAAGTTATCAGCATATAAAACACTGCCCTATACAAAAACTACAAAATCCAAAAATTGAGACACTGCCCAATATCAAACTGTCCCCACTTGACATAAAATATGCTGCCCAATTCATTGAGTTTGCCTTATCCTAGGCCTTAGCCTTGCACGTGCAGCAGCAGTGGTGGAGGCATCTCCCTGCAACCAAAAGCAATGACAATTAAATATGGTCCAACTATAATTGAGTCTATTTAAATCCTCCAACAACACAGAAACAACCAACACAGAAACAACCAACACAGAAACAAACCATTGCAACTAACCTCAGTTTGTTTCCTTTTTCTCTTTCTTGTAGTACTGGTAGGAGCTGCTGCAGGAGTTGGTTCAGTCTGCTGCTTCTTGTTCTTCCTTGGTTTGTACTGAAAAAAGGAGATATAAGTTGTTAGCAAATAGTTGAGGAAACATTACAAACTGTAGATGCAATAAAAAGTTTACCTGGCTGTTGGCAGTTTTATTAGGGCAACTTCTATAATTATGCCCAATGCCCTTGCAGATTCCACAGCTCATGACCCTCCCATGGAGTGAGAGCTTTGCTTTCTTCTTCACTTCAAATGGCTCTTTCCTCCTGTTTTTTTAGGTCTACCAGGCAATTTCTTGAATGGTGGAGGCTCTATTGGTCCCTTCTCACTCCTAACCCAATGGTCCTTTCCAGGAACTGGCTGGATTGTATGACCATAAGCCTTCAAGTAAGTCTCCTTGTTGTACAAGTGATGGACATATTCCTCTGGCTTGTGACCCTTAGCATATATGGCACACACACCATGCCTGCAAGGGATCCCAGTCAAGTCCCATTCTCTGCAAGTGCAGACCCTCCTATTAATGTCCACTGTGTGCTTGTTCCTTCTGTCTTGACGCCAAGCAATCTCATAACCATAATCCCCATTAAACTCCACCTCCCAGTCATATGATAATTGCTTGTTTTTCTCAACAACTTCTAGGGCTCTAGGGGACACATCTGTAATCCATCCCCTTGTGGAATCTCTCTTATTCCACAATCTATTCATCACCTTCACCCTAATATCCTCAAGCATTGTGATCACAGACTTACACCTAGGCTCCAAAATCCAACCGTTGAAAGTCTCTGCCAGATTATTATCAACCACATCACATTTAATTGATGTGTCGAAGTACACCTTGCTCCAGGTCTCTATTTCATAGCTTAAGGCATCATTGACTATGTTGTTCCCCAAGGTTCCTAGGTGTGTTAACCTTACATTCAAATCTGCAAATGTAGTGGCCTTTGCACAGCTCCAAAAAGCCTTCTTTCTCTCATCACCCCTCCATTTCTTGGCCCAGTTGGCATAGACATGCCTGGCACATCTTCTGTGTTCTGCCTGGGGAAGTATGTCTTTTACAGCACTCTCAAGGCCCTGTATCAGAATACATAACCAAACATCAGAACCCAGAAACCTGCAAACTGTAGCTTCAACAAACATACACATAAAAAAACCTGCAAATTTACCTTCTGCATATCTGATATGACTGCATAGCCTTCTCCATATTCAAGTTGTAGGTCATACTGGATCATCCTCAGAAACCAGCTCCAGTTGTCTTTATTCTCAACAAGAACCACCCCCCAAGCTATTGGAAACATTTGATTGTTTCCATCCCTACCCACAGCAATCAGTAACTGCCCCTTACATATTCCTTTTAAAAAACACCCATCTATGCCTATGACCTTTCTGCAACCCTCAAGCCAACCCCTTTTGCAAGCAGAAAAACACACATAAAACCTATGAAATTCCTGTTTCCCCTCAGGATTTTCAGATGTGGATTTTACAAAACATGTTGTGCCTGGGTTGGTATGACAAATGACCTCAGCATAGTCATTCAGACTTGCATACTCCCCCCTATAAAAGCCCATCAACTCAGTTATAATTTTGGTCTTTGCATGTCTGCACACATTCAAACTCACACTCTGTTTCAGCTCACTCCTAACAATGGATTTGAAGTCCTTTAGTTTTATGTAATGTAAGTTAGTGATCATTGTTTTGTATCTCTTGGATAAGAAGTTACTGTCACAAAATTTCACCTTGTTGCTTCTAGTACATCTATGTTCAGGTTCATAGGTCTTAATGGTCCAGTTTTGGTCTGCATTGTGAGGGCTCACTTGCATCACCCAAGGACAGCCCACCATGCATTTAGCCCTAACTCTTTGAAGGTCATTTTTGACATACCTAATGCACATCCCTTTCATGACTGCATATCTAGCTATTGCATATCTAACCTCCCCTAAGTTACTAAAAAACATTCCCACTGCAAATTGTGGAATCTCAGTGGTTGCATCAAACTGTACTCTTATACTCTCATCCCTATGTGATTCAGCCCCAAAATCATCTTCATTCTCACTAAAGTGGCTGCCAACATCAGAGCTACTATAATATACACTATCATCCTTATATGTAGGGTCTGTTGAGTCACAATCCCTATCTACCCTTGGTTCACTCTCATTGACATCTTCTGCCCCCCTTTCACTATCAATAACAGGCTCTGCCCTCTGCTCCTCTGCCCCCCTTTCACTATCAATAACAGCCTCTGCCCTCTGCTCCTCTGCCCCCCTTTCACTATCAATAACACCTTCTACCCTCTGCTCCTCTACCCCCCTATTAGCACCCTCATCCACCATAGGTTCCTCAATATCTTCATCACTAGGCTCATCACCCCCCTCCTCCATACTAGGTTCTGATAAACCTTGCAAATCCTGTCTAGAGTTGATTACATTTTGCCTAGCCTCCTGCAATTCTAGATCATCATCATCACTGTGGCCTTCAATGCTAATACATAAATCATCAAAGGTCAAGTCATCCTCAACATTTATGACTTGTGAATGTAGAACATTACCACTAGGTTCCCCCTCCCCCTCCCCCTCTAAAATGGGCTGTTTGTCCTGCTCTAGGAACTTAGAATAATCCACACAAACATAAATTTTTTTTTCTTTGTTATGTATAAGTTCTTCCCAAAACCCCAAAACACATCTATCATCTTCAAACCTAATCAACTCTATGGAATTGGACCTCAGATACATATCCCCTTTTTCTATCTCAAAGTAATGCAAATAAGACAGCATATTGAAGTATGATAGTTTATCTAAGCTAAATAAGGGATCACCTATCTCCTCCTCTCCTCCCACATAAGACAATTTACCCTCGTTCAATTCTATTCTACCCCCATAACATAAAATAAGTTGCACAATCTTGGCCTCCAACCTGTCACCACCTAAATATACAGACAAAATCTATAAATAAATGGTTCACAGTTGGTCCAATGCACAGAAAAACACAAATGATAACATTTAACCACAATATCAACTGACCCTACATATGCAATGAGAACATTTAAACACAAATGGCAGTAACATAATTGTCAACTGGCCCTACATATGCAATTTAAAATGCACACCACAAAATCAGAAGGCATGTGGACCATTTGACCAATCTACTCTAAAGCATGGGGACCATTTAACCATAATATCAGAAAAATTGGGGACCATAACATTTAAGAACCATGACATGTCAGCAATTGAAGGTAATAAGAACCCTAACATGGCAGCAATTTAGCAAAATCAGAACCTAACATGTCCACTTTAACAAATAATGCCCAACTCCAAACAATGACAACTCATTCAGTAAGAACAGAAACCTAACAAGAAAGAAAAATCAACTTACAAGAAAGAAAAAATTGGTCTCCTTTTTGTTTTTCAATCGCAGGAATTGGTTTCACTTTTTTCCTAGCCGATTTTTTCTTCATCTTCAGGTCGCCAAATTGTTGTTCCTCGTCAATTAGTGGATGTGGGTACCTTCGATTTTGATGGAGGCGACTAATTGCTTTGAATTGAATTGGGTGCTGTCAATTTAGGGTTAGGTTTTTTTGGGGGAAATGGTCGAACAACAAAGGTTTCAGAAAGGTGAAAAATTTTCAACTTTACCGTTTTACCCAAAGATAAATGGTATGGCTGATGTGGCAATATGAGTTGGCTAAAAATTAATGAGGTGGACAAATGCAGATGTTCAGTGTTCGCAGAGATTAAAGCGTGCAAAACACTCGCTAACTTCTGTTAACGGAGGGACCACGGGCTTATGAGTTAAGTAGTGTAGGGGTTTATAATAGGGGTAATGAAGTGCAGGGACCTCCGGTGCAAAAAATAAGAAGTGCAGGGACATGGCTATGTATTAAGCCTTTATTTTAAAACAAATGGTCAATAGAATCTTGATAGACGATGGATCTGCTGTCAATATCTTACCTCTAAAGACCATGAAAGAGTTTGGCATACCTATGGATGATCTTTTCAAGAGTCGTTTGGTAATTCAAGGCTTCAATCAAGGAGGTCAAAAGACTAAAGGCAAGATTAGGCTTGCAATGACAATGGATGATATGAAGTCAAATGCATGATTCCATGTGATTGATGCAAGGACTACTTACAAAATGTTGTTGGGGACGCCGTGGATACATGAGAATAATGTAGTTTCGTCCGCACTTCATCAATGTTTTAAGTATTGTCGAAATGGACAAGTGAAAAGGATAGATGCTGATTCTAAACCTTTTACAATGACAGAGTCTTACTTCGCTGATGCAAAGTTTTATAATGACTCGTCTACAAAGGACAACGAATCTTGTAAAGAAGCATATGTCAAAGAATAATATGGAAAGGAAGCTGATATCCCTGCATGCACATCTTCTCCACCTGTTTGTGCGCCTCATGAAGCATTGAGGAAGGGGGTACAAGCGCCGAATGCACATGAAGTAGAAAAGATGATCAAAGGCCTGCAAGATTTAACTCTCCCAGTTACAAGTTTAGCATCTTCTAGTGTTTGCAAGCTTCCTTCAGAAGAAGCTCCAAAGCCATCACAACCTTTCATCATAAAGCATGGTATTATGCTGACTAAAAGAGCGAATGGATTTGATTCAAATACTTATAAAGTATTGTCTAAAGCGGGGTATGGACAAAACAATACCTTTCTCCTAGCAAAGGAAGAAACATGTGATGACTATGAAAATGAAGGATGTATGAAGAAACCTCAAAGGGTGTGGAAAGAGAAAAGCCAGCCTATAGGTTCTAAGGTTAGTCTTGGATACAATACTTGTCAACCATTGCGCCTTAAAATTCGCAAGGAAAATGCACAACATATCACCATTGAAGAAATTGAAGAGCAACAAGACAATGAAGTGTCTACATCGAGAACTTCAGTTTTTAATCGCCTCGGTAGTCCTCCCAATTCTGTATCTGTTTTTGACAGGATTGGAGACCAAAAAAATGTCAATCCGCGATTTCAGATAACTTCAGTGAACAAAAGGCTTGGAGTTTCAAATAAGTTGAAATTTAAAGAAAATAAAAACTATGTTATTGATTCGAAGGACATATGCAGCAAGTTTCCATCCCGAATGAAAAGGTGCACTAAGTGGGTGGTATCGACAGGTGATGTGCTAAAGAGAAAATAAGATACGGTTGTAATCAAAGCCTTATTTACGAATAAATAATGATGAAATGGAGAATGCAGCTGTCAATCATGTCAGTATTTGAAATGATGATGAGGAGATTGAAGAAGTTGTCGAAGATGCTCCTCGTACATTTGAAGAACGAAACAAGGCGGTTCTTGGCGAGCTAAAAGAGGTCAATCTTGGAACAATTGAATATCCTCGCCCCACCTTTTTTAGTGCCAATTTACCCACTAATGATGAAAATGATTACGTCAAATTACTCTTAGAATTTCGAAACTTCTTCGCATGGAAATATACAGAATTGCCGGGACTTGATCCAGAAGTTGTTTGTTCATCAATTGGCTGTAAGGCAAGGAGCTAAGGTGGTAAAGCAAGCTCAACGACATTTTCGGCCGGAGTTGATTCCACAGATTGAAAATGAGATTAACAAACTCATTGATGCTAAATTTATTGAGGAGGTCAAGTATCCTACTTGGGTCTCCCATATTGTGCCAGTAAGGAAGAAGAATGGGCAAATACGAGTTTGTGTAGATATTGGAGATCTAAATAATCTGTGCCCCAAGGATGATTTTCCATCACCTATTCCCGAAATCATGATTGACACTACAACTGGCCATGAAATTCAATTATTCTTGGATGGCTCATCTTGATACAACCAAATTCCAATGTCATAAAAAGATCAAGCAAAGACTGCATTTCGTACCCCAAAAGGTATATTTTGCTATAAAGTCATGTCGTTTGGTTTGAAAAATGCGGGTGCCACTTATCAGCGAGCTATGCAAAATATATTTGACGACATGCTCCATAAGCATGTGGAATGCTACGTTGATGATCTAGTCCTGAAAACTAAGAGAAAGGATGATCATCTCGAAGATCTAAGAAAAGTTTTTGAGAGATTGAGGAAATATCAATTAAGGATGAATCCTTTGAAGTGTGCCTTTGGAGTATCAGCTGGAAAGTTTTTAGGCTTCATCGTGCGACATCGAGGAATTGAGATAGATCAATCTAAACTTGAGGCCTTTTTGAAGATGCTAGAGCCAAGAAACGTACATGAACTAAGAAGCTTACAAGGAAAATTGGCTTATACTCGCAGGTTCATATCCAATCTAGCCGGTCGTTATCAACCATTTCATAGGTTGATGAAAAAGGACATTCCTTTCCAATGGGACCAAGCGTGTAGTAATGCTTTTGAGTGCATTAAGAAGTATTTGCTGAATCCTCCAGTTTTGCAAGCGCAGGTTCCAAGTTGTCCTTTAATCCTCAATACTGCAGCTCAAGAGCGTTCATTGGGAGTCCTACTTGCACAAGAGAATGATGAAGGCAAAGAAAGTTGCATTTACTATATCAGCAGAACTTTAAATGGGGCCTAGTTAAATTACACCCCGATTGAGAAGATGTGTTTGACATTGATGTTTGCAATAAAGAAAATAAAACACTATCTACAAGCTCATCAAATTCGATTTATCTCTAAAGCTGATCCAATCAAGTACATCATGTCAAAACCAGTTCTTTCAGGAAGATTGGCGAAATGGGCTCTTTTGATACAAGAATTTGATATAAGCTACGTCTCTCAAAAGGCAATTAAAGGTCAAGCACTTGCAGATTTTCTAGCATATCATCCCATTCCAAATAATTGGGAGTTCTCTGATGACTTGCCAGATGAGGATGTATTTTTCATTCAAAACTCACCTTGGAAGATGTACTTTGATGGGGCTGCTCGTCAAGATGGTGTTGGGGCCGGTGTCGTCTTCATTTCTCCTGAAGGTGAAGTTCTTCCATACGCTTTCAACTTCTCGCAGAATTGTGCAAATAATGTAGCAGAATATCAAGCATTGGTACTAGGTCTTGATATGGCAATTGACATGAATATCGATCATATCATTGTGTTTGGAGATTCAGAATTGGTGGTCAACCAATTTCTTTCAATTTATGATGTGAAGAAACCTGAATTGGTACCCTACTTTCAACATGGAAGACTGCCTGACGAATCAAAGCACAAGGCAGAAGTAAAAGAAGATCATCTCGCTTTGTTTACTTTAAAGATACTCTTTATCGCCGCTCTTTTGATGATGTTTGGTTAAGATGTCTAGATAAGGAAGGCGTTGGAAGAAGCACACTCGGGAGTGTGTGGGGCCCATTAATTAGGGCCTAAACTACACTTCCATATCAAAAGGATGGGCAATTATTGGCCTACAATGGTAAAAGACTGTATGGAGTATGCGAGGAAGTGCCAAGGGTGTCAATTCTATGGGAATATCATTCGTCAACCTCTTAAGCCGCTTCATCCAACAATTGCTTCTTGGCCATTTGATGCTTGGTGATTGAATGTTGTTGGTCCTTTTCCTAAAAGTTCAGGAGGGCATCTCTACATACTAGCTGCAACTGACTACTTCTCCAAATGGGCTGAAGCCGTAGCGCTCAAGGAATTCAAGAAAGAAGTGGTAGTGAACTTCATAAGGAACCACATCATTTTTCGTCATGGCACTCCGCGTTACATCATCACGGATAATGGAAAATAATTCTCTAATAAGGCTATGGACAAGTTATGTGTGGAATTAAAATTCAAACAATACAACTCATCCATGTATAGCGCACTAGTCAACGGTCTTGTGGAAGCTTTCAACAAAACTTTATGCAATTTGCTTAAGAAGAGTGTGAGTCGAACTAAGAGAGATTGGCATGAAAGGCTAGGAGAATCTTTATGTGCTTATCGTACTACACATAGAACAGCAACCGGAGCAACTCCATATTCGCTTGTTTATGGTACTGAAGTTGTGCTACCACTAGAATGTCAAGTTCCATCTCTGAGGATCGCCATCCAAGAAGGCCTTTCTAGCGATGAAAATACACACTTGTACCTTGAAGAATTGGAAGCTTTAGATGAGAAGAGGTTGGAAGCACAACAAAAATTGAAGTGTTATGAAGCTAGAATGTCAAAGTCCTTTAACAAGAAGGTGCGTCTGCGTTCTTTTCAACTTGGAGATTTAGTTCTTGCAATAAGAAGACCCATAATCATCTCACGCCGAATGGGAAACAAGTTCCTTTCAAATTAGTATGACCCTTATGTGGTTCAAGAAGTTTACTCCAATGGTGCTTACAAGATTGTTGATCAAGATGGATTGTGTGTTGGACCAATCAATGGCAAATTCTTGAAGAGATACTATGCTTAAGGCTCGGCGACGCTCTTGGCCCACATGAGCTAAAACTGTGCACGGCTCTCCGTTAAAAAAAATTGTACTTGAACTATGTTTGACTTGATCTTTCGCAAGAAAGTACGTAGGCAGCTTGAATCACACCAAGTTCAGTCATAACAAAAAAAAATCAATTAAAAAAAATTCTAAAATCTTGAACTACGTTTGACTTGATCTTTCGCAAGAAAGTACGTAGGCAGGTTGAATCATATCAAGTTCAGTCACAATAACAAAAAAAAATTAAGTTCAAAATACTCCAATATATTAGAAGACATGTGCATTGATAAGATAAATATAAAAAAAAGAATATAACGAAGGAAATATAAGTCTTATTAAATAATCAAAGGAGTCTTATTACACAAACAAAAGACAAAAAAAGGAAATGCATCAAATGACAAAAAAAAAGAATAAGATCTAAGGTGACCATTGGAAATGGTTGAAATCATCAAAGTTTGCTTCCAATAAGCTTTCAAGCTCTTGTAGCTTAGCTTCATCATTTGGATCATGAACTGAAGCAACCTCAACATGGGAAATCTCATCACGGGTCTTCCAAGCATTTACTTGATTATCTTGAATCTTCTTCTCGACCACCTCTAAAGACGAGTCAAGATTTTTCAGTTCCTCTTCGGCTTCATCAATCCTGGTTTGCAAAGTGGAACGATCATTGGCAGCTTCATTCTCAACTGCAATAAAAGCATCCAGTTTTCCTTGAAGCCTCTCAAGTTCTTTATCTCGAGCAATCACTGACATGCTAGAATGAAATTCAGACTTCTTCTTGTTTACTTCTCTAATATTTTGAAGAAGACTATTAAGGCGTTTTTTTAGGATCGATGTGTCAAGACTCTCATACTTCTTCATCATATCAAGAAAAGTAGATATAGCTTCATCCATCGAAGGAATCTTTGATAAAGGCGTAGCAATGAGTCTTTCTTGTAGCTCTTTCCAAGATAAAGTAGCTACTTGGCGTTCAAAACAAAGAAACATGTCAGCAGCACATAGTTGAGTCTTCTCAAAAGCGTAACGCGTATCCCTCGGTGCGACCTCCTTTTGTAGTTCTAAAGCATTCTCCTCTAAATGAGTAGTGTTATCAACTAGAATCGCATGTGAGGGTTGCATGAAGTCTGTATAATGACCATCTTCTAATGCTCTAGCCACCAACTTGAAATATTCAGAGCTGAGTGCTGTGGCTTCTATGTCTCCATACTCTTCACAATTGCTTTCAAAGTTTAGATCATGGAGGTCGAGCTTCGAAATAGAAAGAGGAGAAGTGATGAGTCAAATGGTAATAAAAAAAGTTTATAAAGATAAAATTAAATAATAAACATTACCAATTTGTCGCATTGGGGAAATGAACCACTTGGTATGCTACCAAAATCCTTAGGATCCCCAGGAATCCACCACATGGTCTTCTTTTGCCTATTCTAATGGCGGTCAGAATCCTCTTGATCAATTCCTTCGAAATCCAGACGATCTTGATCCATGTCTTTGATGCCATCCTCAAATGTATGAGCAGAATCATTATTCTTTGAAGGAGTCATATTTTTTGTTTTACATCCAGAAGAAATTTCATAAGCCTTTACTTTTATTGTGCGCTTCTTTGTTGCTCCTATCTGTGCACAAGTAGACACAACATCAACAATTTCATTGGTGGCGGCTTTAGAAATCTTCTCTCCCGCATTCTTGGTTTTCAATTGGATAACTAGCCTTGATTCTTTTACTCGTGACTTTATCCATTTTCTAGACCACCAATCAAAGTAATCCTTGGTAACAAAAGTTTTCCCACCATTAGGAACCATAGAAAGCTTTATTCTTGCTAGAGTCGAAGATCTAGTGCAGGATTGCCAAAGACGAACTATTTGATCCAAATTCAAACCTTCCAAGTGTTGTTTGAGATCACCAGGAATTTCTTAGCAAAATCCAAATTGTCTGTTGAATCGATGAGGACTGTATGGTTCATATATGTAGACATGATCAAGACGTGCAACCAAATAACTTGATCTAAGACTAGCAAGGTACTCCCAATAACCAAGGGAGAAGTCTTCATCATCAGTTAATATCGTTCTTTTTGTTGAAGGATTGAAAGAAGGAATAATTAGCTGCGAAAGATTTCTAAATAGAGCAAGGGCACCCGAATCTTTAAAAGTACGAGCCATTCTCTCACCAGTATAAGAGGTCATCAACGGAACCCGTTCGTGATTGGAAGTAAAATGCGTCTCAAATCGATGAGCAAGCCATCCATAAACATAGTGAGCGAGAAAAGAAGCTGCACAAGTCTTGAAGTCAGATGTAGTAGAAATTCTTCGCAGACCATGATAAATACTTGCTAGAACTGGAACTGCCAAGCAAAAACGACGAGAAGTTGCCATCATACATGCAACTTTGAACGTGCTTGGGCGAATTAAGCCTACGTCTCTTCCGGGAAGCACAAACTTACAAAGCCAACAAGATAAGAAAGCGGCCAAGTAAACTTCTTCTCGGTCACTAACTTTGACGTGAAGATTAGAGAATGGCTTGTACCATCCTTTTGCCCGAGGTTGACGCTTGTCAATGATATCAGAAGGATTATAAGCATCCATTGGTCTTCCACTCCTCTTCTTGTTATCTCTTTTTGGAGGCTCTCTATATCTTGACGGACCACAAAACCAACACTTGATCCAATCACTGATGGTCATCTCGTAATGGTCACCCATTGTTTTGCAGTTTTTATAAAAAGCGAGAAATAAGAACTTGCAGCTTATGGGTGGAGAAGACTTGCCATCACGATCGATCCCATTTAATTCATTTGCAGATGGGATGACTTCATTATAAAACGAACCATCTATCGAAAGACCGCCAAGCATCTTCAAGTCCCACAAAGAGATAAATTCTTCTCCTTTAGCAGTACAAAGTGTATTTGTAGAAGAATCCCAATGCTCACAAAAGCCACGCATGACATTCTCCTTGAAATCATAAGTGAAGAGTGAAGCAAAGATAGGCGCATATAGATGAGAAGAAGTCAAATTGTGCTCGTTGCTTGCTAATACATCCTTTGCCCATTCCCAATAACATTCCTTTTAAGTAGCTCCAACGAAGAATGAAGAAGATGACCCCCATGATAGCTCTCTATTTTGGACGCAATGCCTTAGAAGTGGTAGCACGTCATTTGAAGATGAAGTCTTGTGAAGAGAAGATTGTACCAATGTAACTCTTGAAGATTTGGTGATAGCGTTGTTACAACCACAAATTTATTATAGACGAGAAAAACCGAGAAAGATGAAGACCGTCATTTGAAGAAGACTAAGTGGGGGCATGACGACCGATGACAGGAGTGTAGACATCAAGTGTAGTACCCTCCTCAAAGTTTGAAGCTTCGTTGTCTAAGATATGAAGATTTATCGAAGTTGAAGATGTAGTTTCCTTGAAGACGACCATTTTGAAGTACAAAGTGCTCCAAATATGAAAAACAAATTGAAGACCCGAAGTATGTAGTCCAAAACGACAAAGTGTAGCGCGTTCCAATGTGAATAATAACAATAGCCTAAAAAAAATGTAGTCGAAAGTGCAGATTCAGTCAACTTAGAAACTTCAAAAAAAAAACACGACACCGAAATAAAATCAGTTGTCAACAAAAAAAGAGGGAAATTTGTTATAGACGTAATGAAAAATACCACTATCCAAATAAATTTTGAATTTTTGCGGATTATTTTCAATTTTGATTCTATTGTCCAATTAATTCAGTATTTTGTGCTTCAAAGACACACTATTTATTTTGTTCTTTTTGCCAAAAAAAACACTGCATAATATAAAAGAGAAAGTCAAACACCTACTTGATAATTTCTTTCAATTATGAAGTGAAACAAAAAAAATTCCACCATGAACCATATAATTAAAAGAAGAGAAGATGAAATCATGGAACTACGCATGGTCCTACAAATAAAAATAAACAAAAGAAAGTAGAGAGAAGGCTAACCATGAACATTGGTGCCTTTTTGATCCGTTCTTTTTAATTCACTGCAGCCGAAGAAAAAATAAATTACAGCAGAGGAAAATTATAGGGTTTTCGATGCTCATATATCTTAAAATAAAAGTGTGAGTCCTTTATTTATAGAGATATGCAGAGAATATTTGCTCAATCGGCTTCTCATCTAAGTTGGAATGATTTCTTTTCGAGTTCTTCCTAAATTGGATATCGCAGAGAATTTCTTTTTACGAATATATTAATTTCTTCTTGAATAGGCATTACTATTTGTTAAGGAATACAAAATAATTCAGCAAAATAATTTATTGATACAAGGCCTAATTTTATTTTTTTCACGTGGCTACCAAGTTCCATTATTACCATTTGAAGTACATGTTCAAAAAAAATAATTGCTTCGTGTACATTCAGATTGGTGTGGTTATTCAAATTATTAATGAATTAATTTATTAAAGTATAAAATACTTTTAATAACTTAATTCAATTTTGAGACATAATCGCTAAAAAAAGCGAATAAGTTTCAAGGGAGCATTTGTTGACGCATAAATTTTTGGCCCATAAAATAAATTGGACTTGATATTATTAGATTTTTAAATATATATAATGATTTAAAATTAATTATTAAATAAAGTCTAAATAATATTAAGTCATACTGGTAAGTCAAAAGAAAAATTATACTTACCTAATAATAAAGAATATACCAATTTTTATATATTAGTTAAGTGAATATTTTTATTTAACTAATGAAATAAAATTGATTATTCTTTCCAATTATAGAGATATGTGCATAAATACATATTCTCTACGCTCCTATAAATAGGAGTGTCTTCACAACACAAAAAAAACACATAATTCTCTAGTTGCCGGAATTCTGCAAACAAAGCAACATAGAAGCTCTGCATAATTTTTTCAAGCGACTACACCAAATCTAGCCTTCATATTCGGATCTTCATACGTCGTGTTCATCACCCGTCGAGGATTCAACCAAGTGACTACATATCAAATCAAGACTTCAAATCAAATCTTCATACGGCGTGTTCATCACTAGTCAACGATTCAACAATTTCGTTCATCAATTCGAAAGATACTTCACAACGGATTTAAGAACAAGCTTTATTAGCCCTTGATCCACAATTCTTGAAGAGAATCATCAAAGGATTTAATTTCTACACGTGTAGAAATTACCCCATAGAGATTGTACTCGCTTTTTGATTAACTTCAATAAAATTGACATTTGTGCATTATTCTTGTTTCTTAATTTCAGGACAAGAAATTCGTGTTAACAACGTTACGAAACAAATCCAAGCGTTTCAACTTTTTAGCAATTTAAGCCAAACGTTTATAAACGTTATAAAACAAACCCAAACGTTTCACCTTTTTAGCAATTTAAGCCAAAAGTTTACAAACGTTACGAAAAAATCCAAACGTTTCACCTTTTTAGTGATTGAAGCTAAACGTTTACAAATGTTACGAAACAAATCCAAACGTTTACAACGTTACGAAGCAAATCCGAACGTTTCACCTTTTTAGCGATTTAAGCTAAACGTTTACAAACGTTACGAAACAAAGCCAAATGTTTACAAACATTACTACACAAATCCAAGGGTTTCAGATTTATAGCAATTTAAACCAAACGTTTTCAAATGCTACGAAGCAAAACCAAACGTTTCACCTTTTTAGCAAGATAAGCCAAACGTTTACAAACGTTACGAAACAAAACCAACGTTTAAAACGTTACGAAACAAATCCAAACGTTTACAAACGTTACGAAACAAAATAAAACATTTCACCTTTTTAGCGATTTAAGCCAAACGTTTACAAACGTTACGAAATAAAACTAAACGTTTAAAAAGTTATGAAACAAACGTTTCGAATTATATCCAAATGTTTACAAACGTTACGAAACAAAACCAAAGATTTCAACTTTTTAGCTATTTAAGCCAAACGTTTACAAAGTTTACGAAACAAAACAAAAACGTTTCGCCTCTTTAGAGATTTAAGCCAAACGTTTACAAACGTTACGAAACAAAACCAAACGTTTCACATTTTTAGCGATTATGCCCTTCGGCAGGGCTTCGGCAGGGCTTCGTTAACAAACTTTACGAAACAAATCCAAACGTTTCACCTTTTTAGCGATATAAGCCAAACATTTACAAACATTACGAAACAAAACCAAACGTTTCACCTTTTTAGCGATTTAAGCCAAATGGTTACAAACGTTACTAAACAAAACAAAACGTTTAAAACATTATGAAACAAATCCAAACATTTACAAACGTTACAAAACAACACCAAAAGTTTCCCCATTTTATCAATTTAAGCCAAATAAACGTTACAAAACAAAACCAAACGTTTGTAAACGATACGAAATAAAACCAAACGTTTGTAAACGTTACGAAACAAAACCAAATGTTTGTAAACATTACGAAACAAATCCAAACGTTTAACATTTTTAGTGATTTGAGCCAAAAGTTTACAAACGTTACGAAACAAATCCAAACGTTTCACCTTTTTAGTGATTGAAGCCAAACGTTTGCAAACGTTATGAAACAAATCCAAACGTTTCGAAACAAATTCAAACTTTTTAAACGTTACGAATCAAAACCAACCTTTTTACCTTTTTAGCGATGTACGCCGAACGTTTACAAAGGTTACGAAACAAAACCAAACGTTTCACCTTTTTAAAATCCAAATGTTTCACCTTTTTAGTGATTGAAGCCAAACGTTTACAAACGTTACGAAACAAATCCAATCGTTTCGAAACAAATCCAAACATTTAAAACGTTACGAAACAAATCCAACCGTTTTACCTTTTTAGCGATTTAAGCCGAACGTTTACAAAGGTTATGAAACAAAACCAAACGTTTCTCCTTTTTATCGATTTAAGCCAAATATTTACAAACGTTACGAAACAAATCCAAATGTTCCACCTTTTTAGCGATTTAAGCCAAACGTTTCCAAACGTTACGAAACAAATCCAAGCGTTTCAGCTTTTTAGCAATTTAAGCCAAGTGTTAACAAACGATACAAAACAAATCCAAGCAATTCACCTTTATAGCGATTTAAGACAAACGTTTATAAACGTTACGAAACAAAACCAAACATTTACAAACGTTACGAAACAAATCCAAACGTTTCACCTTTTTAACGATTGAAGCCCAATGTTTACAAACGTTAATAAACAAATCCTAACGTTTCTCCATTTTAGCGATTTAACCCAAACGTTTATAAGCGTTAGGAAACAAAACCAAACGTTTAAAAATGTTACAAACAAATCCAAATGTTTACAAATGTTATGAAATAAATCCAAATGTTTAAAAACGTTACGAAACAAATCCAAACGTTTCCCCATTTTAGCGATTTAAGCCAAACGTTTAAAAACGCTACGAAACAAATCTAAACGTTTCACCTTTTTAGCAAATTAAGCCAAACGTTTTCAAATGTATCCAAACAAATCCAAACGTTTCCCCATTTTAGCGATTTAAGTTTAACGTTTACAAACATTACGAAAAAAATCCAGACGTTTCCCCTTTTTTGCGATTGAAGCCAAACAGTTACAAACATTACGAAACAAATCGAAACGTTTCACCTTTTTAGCGATTTAAGCCAAACGTTTACAAACGTTACGAAACAAATCAAAGCGTTTTTCCTTTTTAGAAATATAAGCCAAACATTTACAAACAATACGAAACAAATATAATTGTTTCACCTTTTTAGCGATTTAAGTCAAACTTTTATAAACGTTACAAAACAAATCCAAATGTTTCCCCATTTAAGTGATTTAAGCCAAACGTTTAAAATGTTATGAAACAAATCCAAACGTTTCACCATTTTAGCGAATTAAGCCTTACGTTTACAAACCTTAGAAACAAATCCAAACGTTTTCCCTTTTTAGCAATTTAAGCCAAATATTTACAAACGTTACGAAACAAATCCAAACGTTTTAGCGATTTAAGCCAAACGTTTACAAACGTTAAGAAACAAATCCAAGCGTTTCACCTTTTTAGCGATTAAGCCAAACGTTTACAAACATTATGAAACAAATCCAAACATTAAACCTTTTTAGTGACTTAAGCCAAACGTTTATAAACTTTACGGAATAAAAACAATTGTTTCACATTTTTAGCGATTTAAGCCGAACGTTTAAAAACGTTATGAAACAAATTCAAACGTTTCTCCTTTTTAGCGATTTAAGCTAAACGTTTACAAACTTTATGAAACTTATCCAAAAGTTTCCCCATTTTAGCAATTTAAGCCAAACGTTTGCAAACGTTACGAAACAAATCCAAATGTTTTAGCGATTTAAGCCAACCATTTACAAACGTAAGAAACAAATCCAAGCATTTCACCTTTTTAGCGATTAAGCCAAATGTTTACAAATGTTACAAAACAAATAAAAACATTACACCTTTTTAGTGACTTAAGCCAAACGTTTATAAACTTTACGGAACAAAAACAATCGTTTCACATTTTTAGTGATTTAAGCCGAACGTTTACAAACGTTACGGAAAAAAACCAAATATTTCACCTTTGTAGCGATTTATGCCAAATGTTTACAAACGTTACAAAACAAATCCAAACGTTTCACCTTTTCAGCGATTTAAGCCAAACGTTTACAAACGTTACGAAACAAATCCAAACGTTTCACCTTTTTAACAATTTAAGCTAAACGTTTACAAACGTTACGAAATAAATCCAAACGTTTCACCTTTTTAGCGATTTAAGCCAAACGTATACAAACGTTAAGAAACAAATCCAAAAGTTCCCCCATTTTAGCGATTTAAGCCAAACGTTTAAAAACGTTATGAAACAAATTCAAACGTTTCTCCTTTTTAGCGATTTAAGCTAAACGTTTACAAACTTTAGGAAACAAATCCAAAAGTTTTCTCATTTTAGCGATTTAAGCCAAACGTTTACAAACGTTACGAAACAAATCCAAACGTTTCACCTTTTTAACGATTTAAGCAAAACATTTACAAACGTTAAGAAAGAAAACCAAACGGTTAAAACGTTATGAAACAAATCGAAACGTTTCACATTTTTAGCGATTTAAGCCAAAAATTTACAAACGTGACGGAACAAACCAAACGTTTCACATTTTTAGCGATTTAAGCACAAACGTTTCTAAACTTTACGGAACAAAAACAATCGCTTCACATTTTTAGCGATTTAAGCCGAACGTTTACAAACCTTACGAAACAAAACCAAATATTTCACCTTTTTAGCAATTTAAGCCAAACGTTTACAAACGTTACGAAATAAATCCAAACGTTTCACCTTTTCAGCGATTTAAGCCAAACGTTTACAAACGTTACGAAACCAATCCAAAAGTTCCCCCATTTTATCGATTTAAGCCAAACATTTAAAAACGTTGTGAAACAAATTCAAACGTTTCTCCTTTTTAGCGATTTAAGCTAAACGTTTACAAATTTTACGAAACAAATACAAAAGTTTTCTCATTTTAGCGATTTAAGCTAAAACGTTTACAAACGTTACAAAACAAATCCAAACGTTTCACCTTTTTAACGATTTAAACCAAACTTTTACAAACGTTAAGAAAGAAAACCAAACGGCTAAAACGTTACGAAACAAATCGAAACGTTTCATATTTTTAGCGATTTAAGCCAAACGTTTACAAACATTACGGAACAAAACAAAACGTTTCGCTTTTTTAGCGATTTAAGCCAGACGTTTCTAAACGTGACGAAACAAATCAAAGCGTTTCACCTTTTTAGCGATTTAAGCCAAACGCTTATAAAAGTTAGGAAACAAATCCAAGTGTTTCACCTTTTTATCTATTTAAGCCAAACTTATACAAACGTTACGAAACAAATCCAAACGTTTCACCTTATTAGCTATTTAAGCCAAACGTTTACAAACGTTACAAAACAAAACCAAACGTTTAACTGTTTTAGTGATTTAAGCCAAATATTTAAAACATTACGAAATAAATCCAAACGTTTACAAACATTACGGAAAAAAAACAAATGTTTCAAATTTTTAGCAATTTAAGGATAATGTTTACAAACATTATGAAACAAATCCAAACGTTTCACCTTTTAAGCGATTGAAGTCAAAAGTTTACAAACGTTTAGAAACAAATCCAAACGTTTCCCTATTTTAGCGATTTAAGCCAAACGTTTATAAACGTTACGAAACAAAATCAAACGTTTACAAACGTTATGAAACCAATCCAAATGTTTTCAAACGTTACGAAACAAATCCAAATGTTTCCCCATTTTAGCGATTTAACCCAAACGTTTACAAACTTTACGAAACAAATCCAAACGTTTCACCTTTTTAGCGATTGAAGCCAAACGTTTAGAAACAAATCCAAACGTTTACCCATTTTAGCGATTTAAGCCAAATGTTTATAAACGTTACGAAACAAAACCCAACGTTTACAAACGTTACAAAACAAATCCAAACGTTTGCAAACGTTATGAAACAAATCCAAACATTTCCCCATTTAGCGATTTAAGCCAAAGGATTACAAACATTACGAAAAAAGATCCAAACGCTTCACATGTTTAGCGATTTAAGCCAGACGTTTACAAACATTACGAAACAAATCCAAACGTTTACAAACATTACGGAACAATAATAAACTTTTCACTTTATTAGCAATTTAAGCCAAATGTTTACATACGATACAAAAAAAATCCAAACGTTTTACCTTTTTAGCGATTGAAGCCAAACGTTTACAAACGTTAAATCCAAATGTTTCCCCATTTTAGCGATTTAACCCAAACGTTTATAAACATTAAGAAACAAAACCAAACGTTTAAAAATATTACGAAACAAATACAAATGTTTACAAACGTTACGAAACAAATCCAAATGATTACAAACGTTATGAAACAAATTCAAAAGTTTCCCCATTTTAGCGATTTAAGCCAAACGTTTAAAAACGCTACGAAACAAATCCAAACGTTTCACCTTTTTAGCGAATTAAGCCAAACGTTTTCAAATGTAACCAAACAAATCCAAACGTTTCCCCATTTTAGCGATTTAAGCCTAACGTTTACGAACATTACGAAACAAATCCAGACGTTTCCCCTTTTTTGCGATTGATGCCAAACGTTTGTAAACATTATGAAACAAATCCAAACGTTTCACCTTTTTAGCTATTTAAGCCAAACGTTTACAAACGTTACGAAACAAATCAAAGAGTTTTTCCTTTTTAGAAATATAAGCCAAACATTTACAAATGTTACGAAACAAATCTAATTTTTTCACCTTTTTAGCGATTTAAGTCTAACGTTTACAAACGTTATGAAACAAATCGAAATGTTTCCCCATTAAAGCGATTTAAGCCAAACGTTTAAAACGTTACGAAACAAATCCAAATGTTTCACCTTTTTAGCGAATTAAGCCAAACACTTACAAACCTTACGAAACAAATCAAAACGTTTCCCCTTTTTTAGCAATTTAAGCCAAACATTTACAAACGTTACGAAACAAATCCAAACGTTTTAGAGATTTAAGCCAAACGTTTACAAACGTTATGTTACAAATCCAAGCGTTTCACCTTTTTAGCGATTAAGCCAAACGTTTACAAACGTTACGAAACAAATCCAAACATTACACCTTTTTAGTGACTTAAGCCAAACGTTTATAAACTTTACGGAACAAAAACAATCGTGTCACATTTTTAGCGATTTAAGCCGAACGTTTAAAAACGTTATGAAACAAATTCAAACGTTTCTCCTTTTTAGCGATTTAAGCTAAACGTTTACAAACTTTAAGAAACTTATCCAAAAGTTTCCTCATTTTAGCGATTTAAGCCAAACGTTTACAAATGTTACGAAACAAATCCAAAAGTTTCACCTTTTTAACAATTTAAGCCAAACATTTACAAACATTAAGAAAGAAAACCAAACGGTTAAAACGTTACAAAACAAATCGAAACGTTTCACATTTTTAGTGATTTAAGCGAAACGTTTACAAACGTTACGGAACAAAACCAAACGTTTCACATTTTTGGTGATTTAAGCCAAAAGTTTCTAAACGTTACGAAACAAATCCAAGCGTTTCACCTTTTTAGCGATTTATGCCAAACGTTTACAAAAGTTAGGGAACAAATCCAAGTGTTTCACCTTTTTATCTATTTAAGCCAAACTTTTACAAACGTTACGAAACAAATCGAAACGTTTCACCTTTTTATCGATATAAGCCAAACGTTTACAAACGTTACAAAACAAAACCAAACGTTTAACCTTTCTAGTGATTTAAGCCAAATCTTTAAAACATTACGAAATAAATCAAAACGTTTACAAACATTACGGAACAAAAAAAAATGTTTCAAATTTTTAGCAATTTAAGCATAATGTTTACAAACGTTACGAAACAAATCCAAACGTTTCATCTTTTAAGCGATTGAAGTCAAACGTTTACAAACGTTAAGAAACAAATCGAAACGTTTCCCCATTTTAACGATTTAATCCAAACGTTTATAAACGTTACGAAACAAAATCAAACGTTTACAAACGTTATGAAACAAATCCAAATGTTTTCAAACGTTACGAAATAAATCAAAACGTTTCCCCTTTTTAGCGAATTAACCCAAACGTTTACAAACGTTACGAAACAAATCCAAACGTTTTCCATTTTAGCGATTGAAGCCAAAAGTTTACAAACATCAAGAAACAAATCCAAACGTTTACCCATTTTAGCGATTTAAGCCAAACGTTTGTAAACGTTACGAAACAAAACCCAACGTTTACAAACGTTACGAAACAAATCCAAACGTTTCCCAATTTTAGCGATTTAAACCAAAGGATTACAAACATTACGAAAAAAATCCAAACGCTTCACATTTTTAGCGATTTAAGCCAAACGTTTACAAACGTTACGAAACAAATCCAAACGTATACAAACATTACGGAACAATACTAAACTTTTCACATTATTAAAAATTTAAGCCAAACGTTTACAAACGTTACAAAACAAATGTAAACGTTTCACCTTTTTAGCGATTGAAGCCAAACGATTACAAACGTTAAGAAACAAAATCCAAACGTTTCCCCATTTTAGTGCTTTAACCCAAACGTTTATAAACGTTAAGAAACAAAACCAAACGTTTAAAAATGTTACGAAACAAATCCAAATGTTTACAAACGTTACGAAACAAATACAAATGTTTACTAACGTTACGAAACAAATCCAAAGGTTTCCCCATTTTAGTGATTTAAGCCAAACGTCTAAAAACAATACGAAATAAATCCAAACGTTTCATATTTTTAGCGAATTAAGCCAAACGTTTTCAAATGTAACCAAACAAATCCAAACGTATCCCCATTTTAGCGATATAAGCCAAACGTTTACAAACATTACGAAAAAAATCCAGACGTTTCCCCTTTTTTGCCATTTAAGCCAAACGTTTACAAACGTTACGAAACAAATCAAAGCGTTTTTCCTTTTTAGAAATATAAGCCAAACATTTACACACGTTACGAAACAAATCTAATTGTTTCACCTTTTTAGCGATTTAAGTCAAACGTTTACAAACATTACGAAACAAATCCAAATGTTTCCCCATTTATGCGATTTAAGCCAAACGTTTAAAACGTTATGAAACAAATCCAAATGTTTCACCTTTTTAGCGAATTAAGCCAAACATTTACAAACCTTACGAAACAAATCCAAACGTTTCACCTTTTGAGCAATTGAAGCAAAACATTTACAAATGTTTCGAAGCAAATCAAAACGTTTCCCTTTTTTTAGCAATTTAAGCTAAAAGTTTACAAACGTTACGAAACAAATCCAAACATTTCACCTTTTTAGCGATTTAAGCCAAACATTTACAAACGTTACGAAACAAAACCAAACGTTTAAAACGTTACGAACCAAATCCAAACGTTTCACATTTTTAGCGATTTAAGCCAAACGTTTACAAACATTACGAAACAAAACAAATCGTTTACAAATGTTACGAAACAAATCCAAACGTTTCACCTTTTTAGCAATTTGTGCAAAACATTTACAAATGTTACGGAACAAATCCAAACGTTTCCACTTTTTAGCGATTCAAGCCGAACGTTTACAACGTTGCGAAACAAAACCAAACGTTTCACCTTTTAAGCTATTTAAACCGAACGTTTACACACGTTACGAAACAAAACCAAACGTTTCACCTTTTTAGCGATTTAAGATAAACATTTACAAACGTTACAAAACAAATCCAAACATTTCACCTTTTTGGCGATTTAAGCCGAATGTTTACAAACGCTACAAAACAAATCCAAGCGTTTCACCTACATAGCAATTTAAACGAAACGTTTACAAACGTTACGAAACAAATCCAAACGTTTCACCTTTTTGGCAATTTAAGCCAAACGTTTACAAACGTTATGAAATAAATCCAAACGTTTCACCTTTTTAGCGATTTAAGTCAAACATTTACAAACGTTAAGAAACAAATCCAAAAGTTCCCCCATTTTTGCGATTTAAGCCAAACGTTTAAAAACGTTATGAAACAAATTCAAACATTTCTCCTTTTTAGCGATTTAAACTAAACGTTTACAAAGTTTACGAAACTTATCCAAAAGTTTCCTCATTTTAGTGATTTAAGCCAAACGTTTACAAACGTTGCGAAACAAATCCAAATGTTTTACCTTTTTAACAATTTAAGCCAAACATTTACAAACGTTAAGAAAGAAAACCAAACGATTAAAACGTTACAAAACAAATCGAAACGTTTCACATTTTTAGCGATTTAAGCCAAAAGTTTCTAAACGTTACGAAACAAATCCAAGCGTTTCACCTTTTTAGCAATTTATGCCAAACGTTTACAAAAGTTAGGAAACAAATCCAAGTGTTTCACCTTTTTATCTATTTAAGCCAAACTTTTACAAACGTTACGAAACAAATCGAAACGTTTCACCTTTTTATCGATTTAAGCCAAACGTTTACAAACGTTACAAAACAAAACCAAACGTTTAACCCTTTTAGTGATTTAAGCCAAATCTTTAAAACATTACGAAATAAATCCAAACGTTTACAAACATTACGGAACAAAAAAAAACGTTTCAATTTTTTAGCAATTTAAGCATAGTGTTTACAAACGTTATGAAACAAATCCAAACGTTTCACCTTTTAAGCGATTGAAGTCAAACGTTTACAAACGTTAAGAAAGAGTTAGAAAGATTTAGTCCGGGCATACTATATTGAATTTTTTTTAACATTAACGATAAAAAAGTAAAAAGCGAGGACATTCTATTTCGACAAAAGACCCAGAAAAGATCATATCAGCAAGAGCAAGTAAAGTAAAGTAAAGTCTGAAATGCCTCAGAAGTAAGTCTCGTCGTAGCTGCATTATCTCCAAAACCCAATGTCGTAGGTTCAAATCCTACAGAGCGTGATTCTGTTCTTATTTTGTTAGGTGAAAATTTATACGGAAAAAAGAAAATAGAAGAACAATCCGAATTTGACCTCCTGCGAATTAAAGAAAAGAGTCCCTGTTGGTACCGGATTCAAGGGATTGGTTCACCATTCATGGGAAGATAACAAGATTCCCTTGAAAAAAAAAAGAATAGTATATTAGAGGGGGAAATGAGAGAGATTTTGTTAAATCCAAACGTTTCCCCATTTTAGCGATTTAATCCAAACGTTTATAAACGTTACAAAACAAAATCAAACGTTTACAAACGTGATGAAACAAATCCAAATGCTTTCAAACGTTACGAAACAAATCCAAACGTTTCCCCTTTTTAGCGATTTAACCCAAACGTTTACAAATGTTACGAAACAAATCCAAACGTTTCACCTTTTTAGCGATTGAAGCCAAACGTTTACGAACGTTAAGAAACAAATCCGAACATTTCCCCATTTTAGCGATTTAAGCCAAACGTTTGTAAACGTTACAAAACAAAACCCAACGTTTACAAACGTTACGAAACAAATCCAAACGTTTACAAACGTTACAAAACAAATCCAAACGTTTCCCCATTTTAGCGATTTAAGCTAAAGGTTTACAAACATTATGAAAAAATCCAAACGCTTCACATTTTTAGCGATTTAAGCCAAACGTTAACAAACGTTACGAAACAAATCCAAATGTTTACATTACGGAACAATAATAAACTTTTCACATTATTAGAAATTTAATCCAAACGTTTACAAACGTTACAAAACAAATGCAAATGTTTCACCTTTTTAGCGATTGAAGCCAAACGTTAAGAAACAAATCCAAACGTTTCCCCATTTTATCGATTTAACCCAAACGTTTATAAACGTTAAGAAACAAAACCAAACGTTTAAAAATGTTACGAAACAAATCTAAATGTTTACAAACGTTACGAAACAAATCCAAATGTTTATAAACGTTACGAAACAAATTTAAACGTTTCCCCATTTTAGTGATTTAAGCCAAATGTCTTAAAACATTACGAAACAAATCCAAACGTTTCACCTATTTAGCGAATTAAGCCAAACGTTTTCAAATGTAACCAAACAAATCCAAACGTTTCCCCATTTTAGCGATTTAAGCCTAACGTTTACAAACATTACGAAACAAATCCAGACGTTTCCCCATTTTTGCGATTGAAGCCAAACGTCTACAAACATTTCGAAACAAATCCACACGTTTCACCTTTTAGCGATTTAAGCCAAACATTTACAAACGTTACGAAACAAATTAAAGCGTTTTTCCTTTTTAGAAATATAAGCCAAACATTTACAAACGTTACGAAACAAATCCAATTGCTTCACCTTTTTAGCGATTTAAGTCAAACGTTTACAAACGATACGAAACAAATCCAAATGTTTCTCCATTTAAGCGATTGAAGCCAAACGTTTAAAATGTTACAAAACAAATCCAAACCTTTCACCTTTTTAGCGAATTAAGCCAAACGTTTACAAACCTTACGAAACAAATCCAAAAGTTTCACCTTTTGAGCGATTGAAGCCAAATGTTTACAGATGTTACGAAGCAAATCAAAACGTTTCCCTTTTTTAGCAATTTAAGCTAAAAGTTTACAAACGTTACGAAACAAATCCATACATTTCACCTTTTTAGCAATTTAAGCCAAACGTTTACAAACGTTACGAAACAAAACCAAACGTTTAAAACGTTATGAAACAAATCCAAATGTTTCACATTTTTAGCGATTTAAGCCAAACGTTTACAAACATTGCGAAACAAAACAAATCGTTTACAAATGTTACGAAACAAATCCAAACGTTTCACCTTTTTAGCAATTTGTGCTAAACATTTACAAATGTTACGGAACAAATCCAATCGTTTCCAATTTTTAGCGATTTAAGGCGAATGTTTACAACGTTACTAAACAAAACAAAACGTATCACCTTTTAAGCTATTTAAAACGAACGTTTACACACGTTACGAAACAAAATCAAACGTTTCACCTTTTTAGCGATTTAAGATAACTGTTTACAAACGTTACAAAACAAATCCAAATATTTCACCTTTTTAGCGATTTAAGCCGAATGTTTACAAACGCTACAAAACAAATCCAAGCGTTTCACCTATATAGCAATTTAAACGAAACGTTTACAAACGTTACGAAACAAAACCAAATGTTTCACCTTTTTAGAAATTTAAGCCAAACGTTTACAAACGTTACGAAACAAATACAAATGTTTCACCTTTTTAGTAATTTAAATTCAAATATTTCACCTTTTTAGCGATTTAAGCCAAACATTTACAAACGTTACGAAACAAATCCAAACGTTTCACCTTTTTAGCGATTTAAGCCAAACATTTCACCTTTTTAGCAATTTAAGCCAAACATTTGCAAACGTTAAGAAACTTATCCAAAAGTTTAAAACATTACGAAACCCTTTTTAACAATTTAAGCCAAACGTTTACAAACGTTACGAAACAAATCCAAACGTTTCACTTTTTTAGCGATTTAAGCAAAACGTTTACAAACGTTACGAAACAAAACCAAACGTTTCTGCATTTTAGCGATTTAAGCTAAACGTTTACAGACGTTACGAAACAAATTTAAATATTTAACCTTTTTAGCGATTTAAGCCAAATGTGTAGAAACGTTACGAAACAAATCCAAACGTTTCCCCTTTTTAGCGATTTAAGCCAAAAGTTTACAAACTTTACGAGACATATCCAAGCGTTTCACCTTATTAGCGATTTAAGTCAAACGTTTAAAAACATTACAAAACTAATCCAAATGTTGTACCTTTTTAGCGATTTAAGCCAAACATTTACAAACGTTACGAAACAAATCCAAACGATCCACCTTTTCAGCAATTTAAGCCAAACGTTTATAAATGTTACGAAACAAAATAGGACGTTTCACCTTTTTTGCGATTTAAGCCAAACGTTTACAATCATTACGAAACAAAACCAAACGTTTATGACGTTACGAAACAAAACCTAGCGTTTCACCTTTTTAGCACTTTAAGCAAAACATTTACAAACGTTTAGAAACTTTACGAAAAAAATCCAAACGTTTCCCGTTTTAGCAATTTAAGCTAAACGTTTACAAACGTTATGAAACAAATCCAAACATTTCACCTTTTTAGCGATTTAAGTAAAACATTTAAAAACGTTACCAAACAAATCCAAACGTTTCACCTTTTTAGCAATTTGTTCTAAACATTTACAAATGTTACGGAACAAATCCAAACGTTACCACTTTTTAGCGATTTAAGCCGAACGTTAACAACGTTACGAAACAAAACCAAACGTTTCACCTTTTAAGCTTTTTAAACCGAACGTTTACACACGTTACGAAACAAAACCAAACGTTTCACCTTTTTAGCGATTTAAGATAACTGTTTACAAACGTTACAAAACAAATCCAAATATTTCACCTTTTTAGCGATTTAAGTCGAATGTTTACAAGCGCTACAAAACAAATCCACGCGTTTCACCTATATAGCAATTTAAACGAAACGTTTACAAACGTTATGAAACAAAACCAAATGTTTCACCTTTTTAGCGATTTAAGCCAAACGTTTACAAACGCTACGAAACAAATCCAAATGTTTCACCTTTTTAGTAATTTAAATTCAAACATTTCACCTTTTTAGCGATTTAAGCCAAACATTTACAAACGTTACGAAACAAATCCAAACGTTTCTCCTTTTTAGCGATTTAAGCCAAACATTTCACCTTTTTAGCGATTTAAGCCAAACATTTGCAAACGTTAAGAAACTAATCCAAAAGTTTAAAACATTACGAAACCCTTTTTAACAATTTAAGCCAAATGTCTACAAACGTTACGAAACAAATCCAAACGTTTCACCTTTTTAGCGATTTAAAACAACCGTTTACAAACGTTATGAAACAAATCTAAACGTTTCACTTTTTTAGCGATTTAAGCAAACCGTTTACAAACGTTACGAAAGAAAACCAAAGGTTTCAGCATTTTAGCGATTTAAGCTAAACGTTTACAGACGTTACGAAACAAATCCAAATATTTAACCTTTTTAGCGATTTAAGCAAAACGTGTAGAAATGTTACGAAACAAATCCAAACGTTTCCCCTTTTTAGCGTTTTAAGCCAAAAGTTTACAAACTTTACGAGACATATCCAAGCGTTTCACCTTATTAGCGATTTAAGTCAAACGTTTAAAACATTACAAAACTAATCCAAATGTTGTACCTTTTTAGCGATTTAAGCCAAACTTTTACAAACGTTACGAAACAAATCCAAACGATCCACCTTTTCAGCAATTTAAGCCAAACGTTTATAAACGTTACGAAACAAAATAGGACGTTTCACCTTTTTTGTGATTTAAGCCAAACGTTTACAATCATTTCGAAACAAAACCAAACGTTTAAAACGTTACGAAACAAAACCTAGCATTTGTAATAACCCGAAAATTTAAGAGTTAAAATATAGCCACGTGTCTAACATTTTATTAGACGGGAGTAGGTAAATTAAATTTAAAGATAAATTTAATTTACAAGTGTCCCTAAATTTTTAATATGGCTATAGGATTACAAATTTAAATTTTTAGAATTTAAATTTGATTAGTTATATAGTTAACGGAGAGAATATGGATTTATGAATTGGGTGCAGAATAATTCATAAGTCTCTAGCGAATATTTTTGGTGCCAATATTCGCGAAATAATTTAAAAAGGTTATCGTGAAAATTTGATAAAATTTGGAAGCAGAAATTTTATCAAGCGCAGTCAATGCGGACTTAATAAATCGAAAATGATTTATTAAGAATAAAATATAAGTCGGATGGGAATAAAAATAATATTTTTATTCTTTCTATATTTTATTAGATTTTTGGTAAAATTTTCACGAAATTTGGAAGTCGTTTCCGTTTAGGCTACGAACGACTAGTTTAGAAGTTGGTTTAAAGTGCATGATTGAGCTAGTACTAAAACGCACTTTAACCAATACTATATATATCATTCATTAGCTATCAAATAAGAGGCAGAGCCTCATTTCCTTCTTTGAAGAAAGAAGATAGAGCTGCTTAAGCTCTCAGTGCACGCGAAACTTAGGGTTTCGGCCGCTTCGCTCGTTTCTCGATTCTAACTCCATTTCTTCAACGATTACTCAAGTAATCGAGGTAGTATACCCGTATTAAACGTTTATTTTGATATATTTCGATATATTTTGA
This sequence comes from Mercurialis annua, assembly GCF_937616625.2. Lineage (NCBI taxonomy): Eukaryota > Viridiplantae > Streptophyta > Magnoliopsida > Malpighiales > Euphorbiaceae > Mercurialis > Mercurialis annua. Next base: position 32,161,210 of record NC_065570.1, read on the forward strand.
ATATATATTCGTTTATAAACGGTTACCGTATCAAATCGAACGTAAACGTATTAGTTTTACGTTTCGAACGTGAATATGGATAGATTGGAATGTGTATACGTGTTAGGGGCGGAAAAATGGAGTTAAAGCACGTCGGAAAGCCCGGGAAATCAACTTTCCCGGGGCTGTGCACTCGGGTGCACGAACGTGCACCATTTGGTGCACGAACGTGCACCATGAGAGGGTGCACGAACGTGCACCCAAGGTGCACGAACGTGCACGATCTGGGGTGCACGAACGTGCACCAATTGTGCACGATCGTGCACTGCCCTGGGGTGCACGATCATGCACCCAAGGTGCACGATCGTGCACCGTGCCGAGACGCTGACGGATAGGGATTTGTTTTTGGGCTTTTTGCCCTAAGAACTTGACGTAGTTTCGTTGATTCGAAAACGTTTTAAAACGATAACTTGTGTTAGAAGAAATTGAAAAGGTTTTATATACTAAACCTAAAGACTTTTAAAAGGAGATTTTAAAAGTAAAGTTAAACGTTTATAATGGACTTTAAAAGAGTTAAAGTCAACGTTTAAACGGTTTTAAAGATTTAGCAATCGGTTTTGCTAAATACTTAGTATATGACCGAGAATTGTTTTGACAATTAGGTCTATACTATAAATGGTTTTCTTAGGGTATTGTGATACCTAAAATAACTTCCAGAGTGAAGTTAGAACGTTTTCTCAAAACGAGAATTTATAATATGGTTTTAAAAGAAAACAGACCATAAATGTTACGTGTTTGAATGATTATATGTTTAACCTAGATCTGGGTTTAAGGACCTAGAAATTTTATAGGAAACATATATTGATGTGTTTTATCCTGTTTGCTTTGTGTGTTTAGTCCGACCAGCTAGCGAGCAGTCTGACCACAACCACAGGATTAAGTTCCAGACCTAGCGGTGTTTGTGAGTTCATTTGTTTACTTTTGAATATTAGTGTTCAATTGTTTTTAAATCATAAATCGCACTAAGTATGAAACTTAGCCAAGGAAGATCCACTGAAACGAGCTATCTATTGGGCAACAATAGGACTGTGTGATCACCGGTGTTAATGAACTAGATGAGAGGTAAATATTATAAGCATACATATTGAGATTAGGTTTTAAGCCAGATGCTTATAAAGCAGCTTAAACCTAATGGGTAGTCCTGAGGTGGCAGTGATTTAAGTTCCGGCCCAGCAACCCTATACAGAGTCAAGATGGCTGTGATACATATGTATACAGCACATCCTGTATTAAACAAGAGTTATGCATATGCATTATATATATGATAGCATTATAACGTAACCAGGATTAGGGTTTCATTTGGATCGAGGACTGGTAATATTTTTATATACCGATATTTTGTATATACGCGATTTTGGTATTTAATTGTAAACCTATCTACTCACTCAGAAATATTTATATTTCTGACCCCGTTGTTGTTTATCATTTTCAGGTACCTAGCTACCGGGTCTGGTCGAGCTTCCACCCTTTTCCATCAGGGAAGCTTATTCTGTTATTATGTAAATAACACTTTAAACTCTTAGCTGCTGCAATAGTGTATATAGGTTTGATATGCCTGTAGCCACGTCATGGTTCCTCTGTCTATATACTCTGATAGGAACCTGACTTTGTCTAGCTCTAATAAGTGGCTACTTAATAGGCATATGGTGTTTTATGGTGTCCCCTACGGGTGGGCCAAGCTTCGCGTCTTTGGTCTGCAAAGACACTGTATGTAGTTTTAGCTGGCCTTACGTTTGTGTGCCTGCTGTGCATGTTTTTAAATATGTTTGATACAACGCTTTAAAAAGGAAAGTGTTCGATATATTTTATTAAACATATTGTTCGGGTGCGCGGTTTGAAACAGGGCTGCCTGCGAGGCAAGGCACGTGAGCCAAGTCCCTGTACCACCGCACCGGTTTTCAGAAATGCGCGTGGGTCAGAATAACTAGGGTTATTCAACCAGCATTTCTGAAAGCGCGATATCGCCTATATGAATATTTTCAGAATGTGTTTTCCGCGCTAAACGGAAAAATGTTTTAACGGTGTTTTCTGAAAACGGGTCGTACGCGAGATACGACCTATATTTATATTTAGGAGGCGAAAAATTTATAGAGGTTTTAGGCTTGCTACGGGTTTCGGAACAACCATTCCCATTCCCTAGCGCCGGTCTCGGCTCGAGTTTCGAGGCGGAAATCGGGTCGTGACAAGTGTGGTATCAGAGCAATGTTTTAGGACTTGAATGTCTGAAGTATTGTTGCTGATATATGTTAAGTAGAGGTACTAGAAGTCATAAGAGTTCCTAGTGAACTATTGCAGCAACATAGGATTCGAGTCATGTCTTGATCAGTTGTCAGTTATTGAATACATTCAGCTATAGATAGCAACTATACATGTGTGTAGTATGTATTGATGTTTTGATCAGGAACACATGAGTTGTTCTTGTGTTCGAGATACGTTACAACTGATGGAACATGTGAGATGTTCCTAAAGTTGGAAACACGTTACAATCATGGAGCGGAATGGTCAGAACAGATAACCAGTATTCGAGGAGAATGGTTCTGTTAGAATACAGGACAACCCGAAGATTTCCTCTGAATTTTTGTTCGAGAAAATAGTTAGATTTTCTCTGAATTGTGTGTGATTGTTATATGTTTTGCTTATATAGGTTTAATAGTTGATACATGTTATATGAAAATGTGATTTTTCTATAACTATTACATACGGTACTTATGCTGAAAATTTCATGTGTTTCAGTATGTCTGGGCCTAGTAGAGCTCATACGCATGTGGGGTCTGATCCACATAATGTACCAGGTTTGCCTGTTATACCTGATACATCTGTTCCCATAGAGGCTGTTGACTCAACATCAGCATGTGACATGGACATATGGGAGGATGCTATTGGAGTAGAGGAATTAGAGAGAATGTTGAATGAAGACATAAACAGTACTGGAAATAGCCATAGCTCTGTGTCTGAATCGACTGCTACATCAGCTTATCTGGGATTTAAGGTAAAAGAGTTCTTGGCTGAGGTGGACCATCTAAGGAGGGTTCAACAGCAAATAAGACACTCACCAAATCAGTCGTGGGAATACGTAAGCGAGTGGGAGGTGCAAGAAAACCAAAGTTTGGATAGGCTAAGGGATTATATGGATAAGTACACTAGGGAAGACTTGAATGTGGAGGCATACACTGTTGAGTTTATGCGTTTATGCGAAGAAGTACCTGAGTTAGTTCGTGATGGTGAGGAAGTTGCAAGTAGGTACGTCAAAGGTTTAGGGCCTGAGTTCGAGGAACTCATGGCGGTAAAGTCTGATTCTGTAGCATATCTGGCTGGGCGTGCGAAGCAGATAGAAAGTAAGTTGAGGAGGAATGACATACCCCTCCAGCCGTACTATTACACCAAACCTGAAGAACCTACTGCTACATTTCCTGGGGTAGGAAACTCTGGACCCGCGAGGCACTACAACCCCTACTTTGTTCCGCGAGGGGGAAAGGATAAGGGAAAACTGAAATTCCGCGGAGGGCGAGGTAAAGGCCCGATGATTCGTGAGGCGTTTCCGTCTTCGCGATCATCGTCAGGTAATGTTTAGTTATGTGTTTAATGTTTAAGTTAGTATGTTTATGTGTTTTCAATATCATGATAGAATTGGAAACATAAACTACAGATATAAATTATATCCTTAAACAAAAAAAGAAATACACATACAAGTAAACATTAAAAGATGAATGAGAAATGAGAATTGACAAGTTAGGGATGTTAAAAACGTGCATCCTTAAAATAGAAATCAATAATTATTGATAAACAACCAAATGATATGAAGCAATAATAATCCTAAGGTGAGAATAAATTATTAGGATTAAGAAACTTGAAATGTTACGGAGAAGTAGTTTGAAAGAAGCTTACAAGTGAGTATTGCAGTTTTGTTTTAAAAGAATGTATTATTGTGCTCAGATGCATCATGAATGCATATTGCAACAATCACTATAGAAAAAGGAATACTTGAATTCCATATACTTATACAAAATGATTTTTGATAGGACATGCATCATGTATATTAGTATATCAAAGAGAAAGAGGATATATAGCAACTCTTTGGGGATGAGAGATGTCATCACCCTGAGCCACAATTGTACAAAAGTTTTAAAATGTGAATTGTTAGATTCACAGTTTTGAAGAGATAAATTTAAAGAAAAATCCAGCTGGTACACACATATACTTGTATATGTGGGTGAAATATGTGTATATACACATATGTTTGAAATGATTGGTTTGAGAAACCATTTGTTTATTAAATAAAAATTTTGTGAAATAAATTGTTGAGAAACAATTTATTTACAAAACAAACTGTATTTGTTTTAAAATGTAAGCGTATTTAAACGAAAACTCTGTAATAAAGTCAAGGTAGGATACAAGATAGTGAAGATAAGATGTGATTTTTATTGTTCATAATAAACAATAAAGATCTGGATTCTAATGTTTCATTCCGAAACATCAGAAATACTAAGGATGGAGAAAAAAAAAAAAAAAAAAGAATTTACATTCTTACTCTAAGATAGACTAAGAGGTAAGTCTAGTGATGGACTTTTATGATATATAAAAGTTCAAGACTAGATAATAGAAGATAATTGCGATTAAGATAAGAGAGAGTAGGATATAATTAAACACAACTCGGTTAGTTTGACTTCAAGTAACTGTCGGTGAACAAAGTCATACGCATGTGTTTAATTAAAATGGATATGAGATTGGTCTTACAGACAGAGCAGATGTCAGTAAAGGACATATCTCTTAAATCCAAAACGAGTGGTTAGATGAACCAAAACTCATAAGTCTGAGAGGAGTAAACCTCAGCACTTAACTAATAAATAATAACGAATAGTTAAAAGAAAGATGATGAAAAGGAAACTAATTCTCAGAACCAAGTAGTTACACTACTAGTTCTGATTTGAATAAAGAGAGTCGTTGATTATGTTAACGACTGACAGACTTTGTGAAGTCGTGTCAAATGAAGGTATTCATTAATAAATAATTATTAATTATTTAATGAATAAATAATATACTTAAACAGTAAAATAAACCTTGGATTAACATAAGATGGAAATGTTATCAAGGTGAGAAAGAGATAAAAATAGTGAACTGAATGATTAAGTTTCAGATATTATTTGGAAACTAACAAAGAGTAGTAAAAACCCTAGTAACTAGTAATCGAACCGTTAGATCGGTTTGATATTGGGATAGGATAATCCCAGGACGGTTATCTAAGTTTTAACCGTTGCGATCGTTGAATGGAGCGTAACAAGGTGCTCGATGATGAAGGTGATGCTGTGAAACTTGCGTGAATTTTGGCAGTGGGCCAAAAGCGCAAGTGATCACGATAGTAAGTATAAACTTTAGTTAGCTTGGAATTGTCAACATAAGCTCCGTATATGTATACAAAATGAATTTGAAAACTGTGTTGAGACAGTAATTTCAGAAGATAAATTCCGAGAACCGGGCCATATGACTGTGAAGTCTAGGCTGACTGGTAACGGAATATACATGTAGCGTACATGTATTTTGAGTGTCGGGCCAGAAATGCGTAAAGCATGGCCGACTAAAATTGAAAAATATTTAATAAACATTTTGTTTAAATGTAAAATGGTTTGAAAGTGGAGCTACAGTTGATAGTCAGTTAATTAAACATGATAGTAACAGCTATAGCACAGTTATGAAAACTGTTAGCTGTGAACAAACGTTACGAAACAAATCCAAACGTTTCACCTTTTTGGCAATTTAAGCCAAACGTTTACAAACGTTACGAAATAAATCCAAACGTTTCACCTTTTTAGCGATTTAAGTCAAACATTTACAAACGTTAAGAAACAAATCCAAAAGTTCCCCCATTTTTGCGATTTAAGCCAAACGTTTAAAAACGTTATGAAACAAATTCAAACATTTCTCCTTTTTAGCGATTTAAACTAAACGTTTACAAAGTTTACGAAACTTATCCAAAAGTTTCCTCATTTTAGTGATTTAAGCCAAACGTTTACAAACGTTGCGAAACAAATCCAAATGTTTTACCTTTTTAACAATTTAAGCCAAACATTTACAAACGTTAAGAAAGAAAACCAAACGATTAAAACGTTACAAAACAAATCGAAACGTTTCACATTTTTAGCGATTTAAGCCAAAAGTTTCTAAACGTTACGAAACAAATCCAAGCGTTTCACCTTTTTAGCAATTTATGCCAAACGTTTACAAAAGTTAGGAAACAAATCCAAGTGTTTCACCTTTTTATCTATTTAAGCCAAACTTTTACAAACGTTACGAAACAAATCGAAACGTTTCACCTTTTTATCGATTTAAGCCAAACGTTTACAAACGTTACAAAACAAAACCAAACGTTTAACCCTTTTAGTGATTTAAGCCAAATCTTTAAAACATTACGAAATAAATCCAAACGTTTACAAACATTACGGAACAAAAAAAACGTTTCAATTTTTTAGCAATTTAAGCATAGTGTTTACAAACGTTATGAAACAAATCCAAACGTTTCACCTTTTAAGCGATTGAAGTCAAACGTTTACAAACGTTAAGAAAGAGTTAGAAAGATTCAGTCCGGGCATACTATATTGAATTTTTTTTAACATTAACGATAAAAAAGTAAAAAGCGAGGACATTCTATTTCGACAAAAGACCCAGAAAAGATCATATCAGCAAGAGCAAGTAAAGTAAAGTAAAGTCTGAAATGCCTCAGAAGTAAGTCTCGTCGTAGCTGCATTATCTCCAAAACCCAATGTCGTAGGTTCAAATCCTACAGAGCGTGATTCTGTTCTTATTTTGTTAGGTGAAAATTTATACGGAAAAAAGAAAATAGAAGAACAATCCGAATTTGACCTCCTGCGAATTAAAGAAAAGAGTCCCTGTTGGTACCGGATTCAAGGGATTGGTTCACCATTCAAGGGAAGATAACAAGATTCCCTTGAAAAAAAAAAGAATAGTATATTAGAGGGGGAAATGAGAGAGATTTTGTTAAATCCAAACGTTTCCCCATTTTAGCGATTTAATCCAAACGTTTATAAACGTTACAAAACAAAATCAAACGTTTACAAACGTGATGAAACAAATCCAAATGCTTTCAAACGTTACGAAACAAATCCAAACGTTTCCCCTTTTTAGCGATTTAACCCAAACGTTTACAAATGTTACGAAACAAATCCAAACGTTTCACCTTTTTAGCGATTGAAGCCAAACGTTTACGAACGTTAAGAAACAAATCCGAACATTTCCCCATTTTAGCGATTTAAGCCAAACGTTTGTAAACGTTACAAAACAAAACCCAACGTTTACAAACGTTACGAAACAAATCCAAACGTTTACAAACGTTACAAAACAAATCCAAACGTTTCCCCATTTTAGCGATTTAAGCCAAAGGTTTACAAACATTATGAAAAAATCCAAACGCTTCACATTTTTAGCGATTTAAGCCAAACGTTAACAAACGTTACGAAACAAATCCAAATGTTTACATTACGGAACAATAATAAACTTTTCACATTATTAGAAATTTAATCCAAACGTTTACAAACGTTACAAAACAAATGCAAATGTTTCACCTTTTTAGCGATTGAAGCCAAACGTTAAGAAACAAATCCAAACGTTTCCCCATTTTATCGATTTAACCCAAACGTTTATAAACGTTAAGAAACAAAACCAAACGTTTAAAAATGTTACGAAACAAATCTAAATGTTTACAAACGTTACGAAACAAATCCAAATGTTTATAAACGTTACGAAACAAATTTAAACGTTTCCCCATTTTAGTGATTTAAGCCAAATGTCTTAAAACATTACGAAACAAATCCAAACGTTTCACCTATTTAGCGAATTAAGCCAAACGTTTTCAAATGTAACCAAACAAATCCAAACGTTTCCCCATTTTAGCGATTTAAGCCTAACGTTTACAAACATTACGAAACAAATCCAGACGTTTCCCCATTTTTGCGATTGAAGCCAAACGTCTACAAACATTTCGAAACAAATCCACACGTTTCACCTTTTAGCGATTTAAGCCAAACATTTACAAACGTTACGAAACAAATTAAAGCGTTTTTCCTTTTTAGAAATATAAGCCAAACATTTACAAACGTTACGAAACAAATCCAATTGCTTCACCTTTTTAGCGATTTAAGTCAAACGTTTACAAACGATACGAAACAAATCCAAATGTTTCTCCATTTAAGCGATTGAAGCCAAACGTTTAAAATGTTACAAAACAAATCCAAACCTTTCACCTTTTTAGCGAATTAAGCCAAACGTTTACAAACCTTACGAAACAAATCCAAAAGTTTCACCTTTTGAGCGATTGAAGCCAAATGTTTACAGATGTTACGAAGCAAATCAAAACGTTTCCCTTTTTTAGCAATTTAAGCTAAAAGTTTACAAACGTTACGAAACAAATCCATACATTTCACCTTTTTAGCAATTTAAGCCAAACGTTTACAAACGTTACGAAACAAAACCAAACGTTTAAAACGTTATGAAACAAATCCAAATGTTTCACATTTTTAGCGATTTAAGCCAAACGTTTACAAACATTGCGAAACAAAACAAATCGTTTACAAATGTTACGAAACAAATCCAAACGTTTCACCTTTTTAGCAATTTGTGCTAAACATTTACAAATGTTACGGAACAAATCCAATCGTTTCCAATTTTTAGCGATTTAAGGCGAATGTTTACAACGTTACTAAACAAAACAAAACGTTTCACCTTTTAAGCTATTTAAAACGAACGTTTACACACGTTACGAAACAAAATCAAACGTTTCACCTTTTTAGCGATTTAAGATAACTGTTTACAAACGTTACAAAACAAATCCAAATATTTCACCTTTTTAGCGATTTAAGCCGAATGTTTACAAACGCTACAAAACAAATCCAAGCGTTTCACCTATATAGCAATTTAAACGAAACGTTTACAAACGTTACGAAACAAAACCAAATGTTTCACCTTTTTAGAAATTTAAGCCAAACGTTTACAAACGTTACGAAACAAATACAAATGTTTCACCTTTTTAGTAATTTAAATTCAAATATTTCACCTTTTTAGCGATTTAAGCCAAACATTTACAAACGTTACGAAACAAATCCAAACGTTTCACCTTTTTAGCGATTTAAGCCAAACATTTCACCTTTTTAGCAATTTAAGCCAAACATTTGCAAACGTTAAGAAACTTATCCAAAAGTTTAAAACATTACGAAACCCTTTTTAACAATTTAAGCCAAACGTTTACAAACGTTACGAAACAAATCCAAACGTTTCACTTTTTTAGCGATTTAAGCAAAACGTTTACAAACGTTACGAAACAAAACCAAACGTTTCTGCATTTTAGCGATTTAAGCTAAACGTTTACAGACGTTACGAAACAAATTTAAATATTTAACCTTTTTAGCGATTTAAGCCAAATGTGTAGAAACGTTACGAAACAAATCCAAACGTTTCCCCTTTTTAGCGATTTAAGCCAAAAGTTTACAAACTTTACGAGACATATCCAAGCGTTTCACCTTATTAGCGATTTAAGTCAAACGTTTAAAAACATTACAAAACTAATCCAAATGTTGTACCTTTTTAGCGATTTAAGCCAAACATTTACAAACGTTACGAAACAAATCCAAACGATCCACCTTTTCAGCAATTTAAGCCAAACGTTTATAAATGTTACGAAACAAAATAGGACGTTTCACCTTTTTTGCGATTTAAGCCAAACGTTTACAATCATTACGAAACAAAACCAAACGTTTATGACGTTACGAAACAAAACCTAGCGTTTCACCTTTTTAGCACTTTAAGCAAAACATTTACAAACGTTTAGAAACTTTACGAAAAAAATCCAAACGTTTCCCGTTTTAGCAATTTAAGCTAAACGTTTACAAACGTTATGAAACAAATCCAAACATTTCACCTTTTTAGCGATTTAAGTAAAACGTTTAAAAACGTTACCAAACAAATCCAAACGTTTCACCTTTTTAGCAATTTGTTCTAAACATTTACAAATGTTACGGAACAAATCCAAACGTTACCACTTTTTAGCGATTTAAGCCGAACGTTAACAACGTTACGAAACAAAACCAAACGTTTCACCTTTTAAGCTTTTTAAACCGAACGTTTACACACGTTACGAAACAAAACCAAACGTTTCACCTTTTTAGCGATTTAAGATAACTGTTTACAAACGTTACAAAACAAATCCAAATATTTCACCTTTTTAGCGATTTAAGTCGAATGTTTACAAGCGCTACAAAACAAATCCACGCGTTTCACCTATATAGCAATTTAAACGAAACGTTTACAAACGTTATGAAACAAAACCAAATGTTTCACCTTTTTAGCGATTTAAGCCAAACGTTTACAAACGCTACGAAACAAATCCAAATGTTTCACCTTTTTAGTAATTTAAATTCAAACATTTCACCTTTTTAGCGATTTAAGCCAAACATTTACAAACGTTACGAAACAAATCCAAACGTTTCTCCTTTTTAGCGATTTAAGCCAAACATTTCACCTTTTTAGCGATTTAAGCCAAACATTTGCAAACGTTAAGAAACTAATCCAAAAGTTTAAAACATTACGAAACCCTTTTTAACAATTTAAGCCAAATGTCTACAAACGTTACGAAACAAATCCAAACGTTTCACCTTTTTAGCGATTTAAAACAACCGTTTACAAACGTTATGAAACAAATCTAAACGTTTCACTTTTTTAGCGATTTAAGCAAACCGTTTACAAACGTTACGAAAGAAAACCAAAGGTTTCAGCATTTTAGCGATTTAAGCTAAACGTTTACAGACGTTACGAAACAAATCCAAATATTTAACCTTTTTAGCGATTTAAGCAAAACGTGTAGAAATGTTACGAAACAAATCCAAACGTTTCCCCTTTTTAGCGTTTTAAGCCAAAAGTTTACAAACTTTACGAGACATATCCAAGCGTTTCACCTTATTAGCGATTTAAGTCAAACGTTTAAAAACATTACAAAACTAATCCAAATGTTGTACCTTTTTAGCGATTTAAGCCAAACTTTTACAAACGTTACGAAACAAATCCAAACGATCCACCTTTTCAGCAATTTAAGCCAAACGTTTATAAACGTTACGAAACAAAATAGGACGTTTCACCTTTTTTGTGATTTAAGCCAAACGTTTACAATCATTTCGAAACAAAACCAAACGTTTAAAACGTTACGAAACAAAACCTAGCATTTGTAATAACCCGAAAATTTAAGAGTTAAAATATAGCCACGTGTCTAACATTTTATTAGACGGGAGTAGGTAAATTAAATTTAAAGATAAATTTAATTTACAAGTGTCCCTAAATTTTTAATATGGCTATAGGATTACAAATTTAAATTTTTAGAATTTAAATTTGATTAGTTATATAGTTAACGGAGAGAATATGGATTTATGAATTGGGTGCAGAATAATTCATAAGTCTCTAGCGAATATTTTTGGTGCCAATATTCGCGAAATAATTTAAAAAGGTTATCGTGAAAATTTGATAAAATTTGGAAGCAGAAATTTTATCAAGCGCAGTCAATGCGGACTTAATAAATCGAAAATGATTTATTAAGAATAAAATATAAGTCGGATGGGAATAAAAATAATATTTTTATTCTTTCTATATTTTATTAGATTTTTGGTAAAATTTTCACGAAATTTGGAAGTCGTTTCCGTTTAGGCTACGAACGACTAGTTTAGAAGTTGGTTTAAAGTGCATGATTGAGCTAGTACTAAAACGCACTTTAACCAATACTATATATATCATTCATTAGCTATCAAATAAGAGGCAGAGCCTCATTTCCTTCTTTGAAGAAAGAAGATAGAGCTGCTTAAGCTCTCAGTGCACGCGAAACTTAGGGTTTCGGCCGCTTCGCTCGTTTCTCGATTCTAACTCCATTTCTTCAACGATTACTCAAGTAATCGAGGTAGTATACCCGTATTAAACGTTTATTTTGATATATTTCGATATATTTTGAATATATATTCGTTTATAAACGGTTACCGTATCAAATCGAACGTAAACGTATTAGTTTTACGTTTCGAACGTGAATATGTATAGATTGGAATGTGTATACGTGTTAGGGGCGGAAAAATGGAGTTAAAGCACGTCGGAAAGCCCGGGAAATCAACTTTCCCGGGGCTGTGCACTCGGGTGCACGAACGTGCACCATTTGGTGCACGAACGTGCACCATGAGAGGGTGCACGAACGTGCACCCAAGGTGCACGAACGTGCACGATCTGGGGTGCACGAACGTGCACCAATTGTGCACGATCGTGCACTGCCCTGGGGTGCACGATCATGCACCCAAGGTGCACGATCGTGCACCGTGCCGAGACGCTGACGGATAGGGATTTGTTTTTGGGCTTTTTGCCCTAAGAACTTGACGTAGTTTCGTTGATTCGAAAACGTTTTAAAACGATAACTTGTGTTAGAAGAAATTGAAAAGGTTTTATATACTAAACCTAAAGACTTTTAAAAGGAGATTTTAAAAGTAAAGTTAAACGTTTATAATGGACTTTAAAAGAGTTAAAGTCAACGTTTAAACGGTTTTAAAGATTTAGCAATCGGTTTTGCTAAATACTTAGTATATGACCGAGAATTGTTTTGACAATTAGGTCTATACTATAAATGGTTTTCTTAGGGTATTGTGATACCTAAAATAACTTCCAGAGTGAAGTTAGAACGTTTTCTCAAAACGAGAATTTATAATATGGTTTTAAAAGAAAACAGACCATAAATGTTACGTGTTTGAATGATTATATGTTTAACCTAGATCTGGGTTTAAGGACCTAGAAATTTTATAGGAAACATATATTGATGTGTTTTATCCTGTTTGCTTTGTGTGTTTAGTCCGACCAGCTAGCGAGCAGTCTGACCACAACCACAGGATTAAGTTCCAGACCTAGCGGTGTTTGTGAGTTCATTTGTTTACTTTTGAATATTAGTGTTCAATTGTTTTTAAATCATAAATCGCACTAAGTATGAAACTTAGCCAAGGAAGATCCACTGAAACGAGCTATCTATTGGGCAACAATAGGACTGTGTGATCACCGGTGTTAATGAACTAGATGAGAGGTAAATATTATAAGCATACATATTGAGATTAGGTTTTAAGCCAGATGCTTATAAAGCAGCTTAAACCTAATGGGTAGTCCTGAGGTGGCAGTGATTTAAGTTCCGGCCCAGCAACCCTATACAGAGTCAAGATGGCTGTGATACATATGTATACAGCACATCCTGTATTAAACAAGAGTTATGCATATGCATTATATATATGATAGCATTATAACGTAACCAGGATTAGGGTTTCATTTGGATCGAGGACTGGTAATATTTTTATATACCGATATTTTGTATATACGCGATTTTGGTATTTAATTGTAAACCTATCTACTCACTCAGAAATATTTATATTTCTGACCCCGTTGTTGTTTATCATTTTCAGGTACCTAGCTACCGGGTCTGGTCGAGCTTCCACCCTTTTCCATCAGGGAAGCTTATTCTGTTATTATGTAAATAACACTTTAAACTCTTAGCTGCTGCAATAGTGTATATAGGTTTGATATGCCTGTAGCCACGTCATGGTTCCTCTGTCTATATACTCTGATAGGAACCTGACTTTGTCTAGCTCTAATAAGTGGCTACTTAATAGGCATATGGTGTTTTATGGTGTCCCCTACGGGTGGGCCAAGCTTCGCGTCTTTGGTCTGCAAAGACACTGTATGTAGTTTTAGCTGGCCTTACGTTTGTGTGCCTGCTGTGCATGTTTTTAAATATGTTTGATACAACGCTTTAAAAAGGAAAGTGTTCGATATATTTTATTAAACATATTGTTCGGGTGCGCGGTTTGAAACAGGGCTGCCTGCGAGGCAAGGCACGTGAGCCAAGTCCCTGTACCACCGCACCGGTTTTCAGAAATGCGCGTGGGTCAGAATAACTAGGGTTATTCAACCAGCATTTCTGAAAGCGCGATATCGCCTATATGAATATTTTCAGAATGTGTTTTCCGCGCTAAACGGAAAAATGTTTTAACGGTGTTTTCTGAAAACGGGTCGTACGCGAGATACGACCTATATTTATATTTAGGAGGCGAAAAATTTATAGAGGTTTTAGGCTTGCTACGGGTTTCGGAACAACCATTCCCATTCCCTAGCGCCGGTCTCGGCTCGAGTTTCGAGGCGGAAATCGGGTCGTGACAAGTGTGGTATCAGAGCAATGTTTTAGGACTTGAATGTCTGAAGTATTGTTGCTGATATATGTTAAGTAGAGGTACTAGAAGTCATAAGAGTTCCTAGTGAACTATTGCAGCAACATAGGATTCGAGTCATGTCTTGATCAGTTGTCAGTTATTGAATACATTCAGCTATAGATAGCAACTATACATGTGTGTAGTATGTATTGATGTTTTGATCAGGAACACATGAGTTGTTCTTGTGTTCGAGATACGTTACAACTGATGGAACATGTGAGATGTTCCTAAAGTTGGAAACACGTTACAATCATGGAGCGGAATGGTCAGAACAGATAACCAGTATTCGAGGAGAATGGTTCTGTTAGAATACAGGACAACCCGAAGATTTCCTCTGAATTTTTGTTCGAGAAAATAGTTAGATTTTCTCTGAATTGTGTGTGATTGTTATATGTTTTGCTTATATAGGTTTAATAGTTGATACATGTTATATGAAAATGTGATTTTTCTATAACTATTACATACGGTACTTATGCTGAAAATTTCATGTGTTTCAGTATGTCTGGGCCTAGTAGAGCTCATACGCATGTGGGGTCTGATCCACATAATGTACCAGGTTTGCCTGTTATACCTGATACATCTGTTCCCATAGAGGCTGTTGACTCAACATCAGCATGTGACATGGACATATGGGAGGATGCTATTGGAGTAGAGGAATTAGAGAGAATGTTGAATGAAGACATAAACAGTACTGGAAATAGCCATAGCTCTGTGTCTGAATCGACTGCTACATCAGCTTATCTGGGATTTAAGGTAAAAGAGTTCTTGGCTGAGGTGGACCATCTAAGGAGGGTTCAACAGCAAATAAGACACTCACCAAATCAGTCGTGGGAATACGTAAGCGAGTGGGAGGTGCAAGAAAACCAAAGTTTGGATAGGCTAAGGGATTATATGGATAAGTACACTAGGGAAGACTTGAATGTGGAGGCATACACTGTTGAGTTTATGCGTTTATGCGAAGAAGTACCTGAGTTAGTTCGTGATGGTGAGGAAGTTGCAAGTAGGTACGTCAAAGGTTTAGGGCCTGAGTTCGAGGAACTCATGGCGGTAAAGTCTGATTCTGTAGCATATCTGGCTGGGCGTGCGAAGCAGATAGAAAGTAAGTTGAGGAGGAATGACATACCCCTCCAGCCGTACTATTACACCAAACCTGAAGAACCTACTGCTACATTTCCTGGGGTAGGAAACTCTGGACCCGCGAGGCACTACAACCCCTACTTTGTTCCGCGAGGGGGAAAGGATAAGGGAAAACTGAAATTCCGCGGAGGGCGAGGTAAAGGCCCGATGATTCGTGAGGCGTTTCCGTCTTCGCGATCATCGTCAGGTAATGTTTAGTTATGTGTTTAATGTTTAAGTTAGTATGTTTATGTGTTTTCAATATCATGATAGAATTGGAAACATAAACTACAGATATAAATTATATCCTTAAACAAAAAAAGAAATACACATACAAGTAAACATTAAAAGATGAATGAGAAATGAGAATTGACAAGTTAGGGATGTTAAAAACGTGCATCCTTAAAATAGAAATCAATAATTATTGATAAACAACCAAATGATATGAAGCAATAATAATCCTAAGGTGAGAATAAATTATTAGGATTAAGAAACTTGAAATGTTACGGAGAAGTAGTTTGAAAGAAGCTTACAAGTGAGTATTGCAGTTTTGTTTTAAAAGAATGTATTATTGTGCTCAGATGCATCATGAATGCATATTGCAACAATCACTATAGAAAAAGGAATACTTGAATTCCATATACTTATACAAAATGATTTTTGATAGGACATGCATCATGTATATTAGTATATCAAAGAGAAAGAGGATATATAGCAACTCTTTGGGGATGAGAGATGTCATCACCCTGAGCCACAATTGTACAAAAGTTTTAAAATGTGAATTGTTAGATTCACAGTTTTGAAGAGATAAATTTAAAGAAAAATCCAGCTGGTACACACATATACTTGTATATGTGGGTGAAATATGTGTATATACACATATGTTTGAAATGATTGGTTTGAGAAACCATTTGTTTATTAAATAAAAATTTTGTGAAATAAATTGTTGAGAAACAATTTATTTACAAAACAAACTGTATTTGTTTTAAAATGTAAGCGTATTTAAACGAAAACTCTGTAATAAAGTCAAGGTAGGATACAAGATAGTGAAGATAAGATGTGATTTTTATTGTTCATAATAAACAATAAAGATCTGGATTCTAATGTTTCATTCCGAAACATCAGAAATACTAAGGATGGAGAAAAAAAAAAAAAAAAAAAGAATTTACATTCTTACTCTAAGATAGACTAAGAGGTAAGTCTAGTGATGGACTTTTATGATATATAAAAGTTCAAGACTAGATAATAGAAGATAATTGCGATTAAGATAAGAGAGAGTAGGATATAATTAAACACAACTCGGTTAGTTTGACTTCAAGTAACTGTCGGTGAACAAAGTCATACGCATGTGTTTAATTAAAATGGATATGAGATTGGTCTTACAGACAGAGCAGATGTCAGTAAAGGACATATCTCTTAAATCCAAAACGAGTGGTTAGATGAACCAAAACTCATAAGTCTGAGAGGAGTAAACCTCAGCACTTAACTAATAAATAATAACGAATAGTTAAAAGAAAGATGATGAAAAGGAAACTAATTCTCAGAACCAAGTAGTTACACTACTAGTTCTGATTTGAATAAAGAGAGTCGTTGATTATGTTAACGACTGACAGACTTTGTGAAGTCGTGTCAAATGAAGGTATTCATTAATAAATAATTATTAATTATTTAATGAATAAATAATATACTTAAACAGTAAAATAAACCTTGGATTAACATAAGATGGAAATGTTATCAAGGTGAGAAAGAGATAAAAATAGTGAACTGAATGATTAAGTTTCAGATATTATTTGGAAACTAACAAAGAGTAGTAAAAACCCTAGTAACTAGTAATCGAACCGTTAGATCGGTTTGATATTGGGATAGGATAATCCCAGGACGGTTATCTAAGTTTTAACCGTTGCGATCGTTGAATGGAGCGTAACAAGGTGCTCGATGATGAAGGTGATGCTGTGAAACTTGCGTGAATTTTGGCAGTGGGCCAAAAGCGCAAGTGATCACGATAGTAAGTATAAACTTTAGTTAGCTTGGAATTGTCAACATAAGCTCCGTATATGTATACAAAATGAATTTGAAAACTGTGTTGAGACAGTAATTTCAGAAGATAAATTCCGAGAACCGGGCCATATGACTGTGAAGTCTAGGCTGACTGGTAACGGAATATACATGTAGCGTACATGTATTTTGAGTGTCGGGCCAGAAATGCGTAAAGCATGGCCGACTAAAATTGAAAAATATTTAATAAACATTTTGTTTAAATGTAAAATGGTTTGAAAGTGGAGCTACAGTTGATAGTCAGTTAATTAAACATGATAGTAACAGCTATAGCACAGTTATGAAAACTGTTAGCTGTGAACAAGGAAGATATGTATATGGAGAAGAAGTTAAGAAGTCCAATTAACATTGGAAATCCCGAAAACTAGGAATGAAAGTATAGTTTTGCGGTGATTATAAAGGAAGTTACAAGGTGCTCTATAGTGAGATAGTTAGATTATAACCACACCTACACCTATACAACCACACTCTGGAAAGAGAGGAGATCAGTTACCCAATCTGTAACAGGAAGTTACTACAGATTGTGGGGATGAAAGAAAGGACATTCTATACAAGGTATAGAAACGTAAGGAAACTAAAAGATGAGTAGTTAGTTTATGAAACAATAATTATAAAACATACTAAAAGTCATCTCAATAATAAGATAATCCATAAACAAACAACTAAGGTTGAAAAAAAAAACAAAAGAAAAGTTAAAGAAAAAAAATAAAATAAATAAAGATGTGTGACAAAGGTGGTATACTAAAAGAGGAGTTATTAGAAGCTAGCAATGGTAACCTAGTTTTATGATAACCCTGGAGTAAGTTAAATGGTATTAACTTATACCAACCTATTTGGATAGCTTAGCAAGAAAGAGACTAGAGATTAGTTCTTGGAATGCGTTGTAGGACGCTAAGCTAAGGAGTAAAAGGTATTCTATACGAGTTATAGGATCAAGAGGAGTATACAAAGTGAACAATCTGTTTGTAGAACGGAAGTTCAAACAGATGATAAGAACAACAGCGAGTAAGAGAGATATGATTGAGAACGCCAGACAAGATGGTGCTATGCTTTCCGAAGCATGAAGTGAGATTAAGTATAAGTGAAATTTTGGATTATAAGTGAAAAGTAAGTATATGTAAATTCGAGGACGAATTTATATAAGGGGGAGAGAATGTAATAACCCGAAAATTTAAGAGTTAAAATATAGCCACGTGTCTAACATTTTATTAGACGGGAGTAGGTAAATTAAATTTAAAGATAAATTTAATTTACAAGTGTCCCTAAATTTTTAATATGGCTATAGGATTACAAATTTAAATTTTTAGAATTTAAATTTGATTAGTTATATAGTTAACGGAGAGAATATGGATTTATGAATTGGGTGCAGAATAATTCATAAGTCTCTAGCGAATATTTTTGGTGCCAATATTCGCGAAATAATTTAAAAAGGTTATCGTGAAAATTTGATAAAATTTGGAAGCAGAAATTTTATCAAGCGCAGTCAATGCGGACTTAATAAATCGAAAATGATTTATTAAGAATAAAATATAAGTCGGATGGGAATAAAAATAATATTTTTATTCTTTCTATATTTTATTAGATTTTTGGTAAAATTTTCACGAAATTTGGAAGTCGTTTCCGTTTAGGCTACGAACAACTAGTTTAGAAGTTGGTTTAAAGTGCATGATTGAGCTAGTACTAAAACGCACTTTAACCAATACTATATATATCATTCATTACCTATCAAATAAGAGGCAGAGCCTCATTTCCTTCTTTGAAGAAAGAAGATAGAGCTGCTTAAGCTCTCAGTGCACGCGAAACTTAGGGTTTCGGCCGCTTCGCTCGTTTCTCGATTCTAACTCCATTTCTTCAACGATTACTCAAGTAATCGAGGTAGTATACCCGTATTAAACGTTTATTTTGATATATTTCGATATATTTTGAATATATATTCGTTTATAAACGGTTACCGTATCAAATCGAACGTAAACGTATTAGTTTTACGTTTCGAACGTGAATATGGATAGATTGGAATGTGTATACGTGTTAGGGGCGGAAAAATGGAGTTAAAGCACGTCGGAAAGCCCGGGAAATCAACTTTCCCGGGGCTGTGCACTCGGGTGCACGAACGTGCACCATTTGGTGCACGAACGTGCACCATGAGAGGGTGCACGAACGTGCACCCAAGGTGCACGAACGTGCACCATCTGGGGTGCACGAACGTGCACCAATTGTGCACGATCGTGCACTGCCCTGGGGTGCACGATCATGCACCCAAGGTGCACGATCGTGCACCGTGCCGAGACGCTGACGGATAGGGATTTGTTTTTGGGCTTTTTGCCCTAAGAACTTGACGTAGTTTCGTTGATTCGAAAACGTTTTAAAACGATAACTTGTGTTAGAAGAAATTGAAAAGGTTTTATATACTAAACCTAAAGACTTTTAAAAGGAGATTTTAAAAGTAAAGTTAAACGTTTATAATGGACTTTAAAAGAGTTAAAGTCAACGTTTAAACGGTTTTAAAGATTTAGCAATCGGTTTTGCTAAATACTTAGTATATGACCGAGAATTGTTTTGACAATTAGGTCTATACTATAAATGGTTTTCTTAGGGTATTGTGATACCTAAAATAACTTCCAGAGTGAAGTTAGAACGTTTTCTCAAAACGAGAATTTATAATATGGTTTTAAAAGAAAACAGACCATAAATGTTACGTGTTTGAATGATTATATGTTTAACCTAGATCTGGGTTTAAGGACCTAGAAATTTTATAGGAAACATATATTGATGTGTTTTATCCTGTTTGCTTTGTGTGTTTAGTCCGACCAGCTAGCGAGCAGTCTGACCACAACCACAGGATTAAGTTCCAGACCTAGCGGTGTTTGTGAGTTCATTTGTTTACTTTTGAATATTAGTGTTCAATTGTTTTTAAATCATAAATCGCACTAAGTATGAAACTTAGCCAAGGAAGATCCACTGAAACGAGCTATCTATTGGGCAACAATAGGACTGTGTGATCACCGGTGTTAATGAACTAGATGAGAGGTAAATATTATAAGCATACATATTGAGATTAGGTTTTAAGCCAGATGCTTATAAAGCAGCTTAAACCTAATGGGTAGTCCTGAGGTGGCAGTGATTTAAGTTCCGGCCCAGCAACCCTATACAGAGTCAAGATGGCTGTGATACATATGTATACAGCACATCCTGTATTAAACAAGAGTTATGCATATGCATTATATATATGATAGCATTATAACGTAACCAGGATTAGGGTTTCATTTGGATCGAGGACTGGTAATATTTTTATATACCGATATTTTGTATATACGCGATTTTGGTATTTAATTGTAAACCTATCTACTCACTCAGAAATATTTATATTTCTGACCCCGTTGTTGTTTATCATTTTCAGGTACCTAGCTACCGGGTCTGGTCGAGCTTCCACCCTTTTCCATCAGGGAAGCTTATTCTGTTATTATGTAAATAACACTTTAAACTCTTAGCTGCTGCAATAGTGTATATAGGTTTGATATGCCTGTAGCCACGTCATGGTTCCTCTGTCTATATACTCTGATAGGAACCTGACTTTGTCTAGCTCTAATAAGTGGCTACTTAATAGGCATATGGTGTTTTATGGTGTCCCCTACGGGTGGGCCAAGCTTCGCGTCTTTGGTCTGCAAAGACACTGTATGTAGTTTTAGCTGGCCTTACGTTTGTGTGCCTGCTGTGCATGTTTTTAAATATGTTTGATACAACGCTTTAAAAAGGAAAGTGTTCGATATATTTTATTAAACATATTGTTCGGGTGCGCGGTTTGAAACAGGGCTGCCTGCGAGGCAAGGCACGTGAGCCAAGTCCCTGTACCACCGCACCGGTTTTCAGAAATGCGCGTGGGTCAGAATAACTAGGGTTATTCAACCAGCATTTCTGAAAGCGCGATATCGCCTATATGAATATTTTCAGAATGTGTTTTCCGCGCTAAACGGAAAAATGTTTTAACGGTGTTTTCTGAAAACGGGTCGTACGCGAGATACGACCTATATTTATATTTAGGAGGCGAAAAATTTATAGAGGTTTTAGGCTTGCTACGGGTTTCGGAACAACCATTCCCATTCCCTAGCGCCGGTCTCGGCTCGAGTTTCGAGGCGGAAATCGGGTCGTGACAGCATTTCACCTTTTTAGCAAATTAAGCAAAACATTTACAAACGTTTAGAAACTTTACGAAAAAAATCCAAACGTTTCCCCTTTTAGCAATTTAAGCTAAAAGTTTACAAACGTTATGAAACAAATCCAAACATTTCACCTTTTTAGCGATTTAAGTCAAACGTTTAAAAACGTTACCAAACAAATCCAAACGTTTCACCTTTCTAGCAATTTAAGCCAAACGTTTACAAACGTAATGAAACAAATCCAAACGATTCACCTTTTTAGCAATTTAAGCCAAACGTTCATAAACGTTACGAAACAAAACAGGACGTTTCACCTTTTTTGCGATTTAAGCCAAATGTTTACAAACATTACGAAACATATCCAAGCGTTTCACCTTTTTAGCAATTTAAGCAAAACGTTTGCAAATGTTACGAAACAAAACCAAACGTTCCACCTTTTTAGCAATTTAAGCCAAACATTTACAAACGTTACGAAACAAATCCAAACATTTCCCCAATTTAGCGATTTAAGCCAAATGATTAAAATGTTTCGAAACAAATCCAAACGTTCCAACTTTTTAGCAATTTAAGCCAAACGTTTTAAAACACTACGAAACAATTCCAAACGTTTCACATTTTTTGCGATTTAAGCTAAACGTTTACAAACGTTATGAAACAAATCCAAACTTTTCCCATATTTAGCAATTTAAGCCAAATGTTTACAAACGTTACAAAATAAAACCAAGCATTTCACCTTTTTAGCAATTTAAGCCTAACATTTACAACGTTACGAAACAAATACAAACGTTTCACCTTTTAGCGATTTAAGCCAAAAGTTTAGAAACGGTACGAAACAAATCCAGACGTTTCCCCTTTTTGCGATTGAAGCCAAACGTTTACAAACATTACAAAACAAATCCAACGTTTCACCTTTTTAGCAATTTAAGCCAAATGTTTACAAACGTTATGAAACAAATTCAAACTTTTCACCTTTTTAGCGATTTAAGCCAAACGTTTGCAAACATTACGAAACAAAACCAAACGTTTCAGCATTTTAGCGATTTAAGCTAAACGTTTACAAACGTTACGAAACCAATCCAAACGTTTCACCTTTTAGCGATTTAAGCCAAACGTTTACAAACGTTACGAAACAAAACCAAACGTTTTACCTTTTAAGCGATTTAAGCCAAACGTTTATAAACGTATCGAAACAAATCCAAACGATTCACCTTTTCAGCAATTTAAGCCAAATATTTATAAACGTTACGAAACAAAACAGGATGTTTCACCTTTTTTGCGATTTAAGCCAAACGTTTTCAAACATTACGAAATAAAACCAAACGTTTAAAACGTTACGAAACAAAACCTAGCGTTTCACCTTTTAGGCAATTTGAGCCAAACGTTTATAAACGATGCGAAACAAATTTAAATGTTTCACCTTTTTAGCGATTTAAGCCAAACGTTTATAAACGTTACGAAACAAATCCAAATGTTTCACCTTTTTAGCGATTTAAGCCAATCGTTTACAAAAGTTAAGAAACAAATCCAAACGTTACGAAATAAAACCAAATGTTTAGAAATGTTACAAAACAAATCCAAACGTTTCACCCTTTTAGCAATTTAAGCCAAACATTTACAAACGTTACGAAACAAATCAAAACATTTACCCATTTTAGCGATTTAAGCCAAACAATTAAAATGTTTCGAAACAAATCCAAATGTTTCACCTTTTTAGCGATTTAAGCCAAACGTTTACAAATGTTACGAAATAATTCCAAACGTTTCACATTTTTTGCGATTTAAGCTAAACTTTTACAAACGTTACGAAACAAATCCAAACTTTTCATATATTTAGCAATTTATGCCAAACGTTTACAAACATTACGAAACAAAACCAAGCGTTTCACCTTTTTAGCAATTTAAGCATAACGTTTACAAACGTTACGAAACAAATCCAAACGTTTCACCTTTTTAGCTATTTAAGCCAAAAGTTTAGAAATGGTACGAAACAAATCCAGATGTTTCCCCTTTTTTACGATTCAAGCCAAACGTTTACAAACATTACGAAACAAATCCAAACGTTTCACCTTTTTAGCAATTTAAGCCAAACGTTTACAGACGTTACGAAACAAATCAAAGGGTTTTTCCTTTTTAGAAATATAAGCCAAACATTTACAAACGTTACGAAACAAATCTAATTGTTTCACCTATTTAGCTATTTAAGTCAAACGTTTACAAACGTTACGAAACAAATCCAAATGTTTCTCCATTTAAGAGATTTAAGCCAAACTTTTAAAACGTTAGGAAACAAATCCAAACGTTTCAGCTTTTTAGCGATTGAAGCCAAACGTTTACAAATGTTACGGAGCAAATCAAAACGTTTCACTTTTTTATCAATTTAAGCTAAAAGTTTACAAACGTTACAAAACGAATCCAAACATTTCACCTTTTTAGCGATTCAAGCCAAACGTTACGAAACAAAACCAAACTTTTAAAACGTTACGAAAGAAATCCAAACGTTTCACATTTTTAGCGATTTAAGCCAAACGTTTACAAACATTACGAACGAAAACCAATCGTTTACAAACGTTACGAAACAAAACCAAACTTTTAAAACGTTACGAAACAAATCCAAACGTTTCACCTTTTTAGCGATTTATACCAAACATTTATAAACGTTACGAAACAAATCCAAATTTTTCACCTTTTTAGCGATTTAAGCCAATCGTTTACAAACGTTACGAAACAAATCTATACGTTATGAAACAAAATCAAATGTTTACAAATATTACGAAACAAATCCAAGCGTTTCACCTTTTTATCAATTTTAGCCAAACGTTACGAAACAAATCCAAGTGTTTCACCTTTTTAGCAATTTAAGCAAAACGTTTACAAACGTTACGAAAAAAAACCAAACGTTTCACCTTTTTAGCAATTTAAGCCAAACATTTACAAACGTTACGAAACAAATCCAAACGTTTCCCCATTTTAGCGATTTAAGCCAAGCGATTAAAATGTTTCGAAACAAATCTAAACGTTTCACCTTTTTAGCGATTTAAGCTAAACATTTACAAACGTTACGAAACAATTCCAAACATTTCACATTTTTTGCGATTTAAGGTAAACGTTTACAAACGTTATGAAACAAATCCAAACTTTTCCCATATTTAGGAATTTAAGCCAAACGTTTACAAACGTTACGAAACAAAACCAAGCGTTTCACCTTTTTAGCAATTTAAGACTAACGTTTACAAACGTTACGAAACAAATCCAAACGTTTCACCTTTTTAGCGATTTAAGCCAAAAGTTTAGAAACGGTACGAAACAAATCCAGACGTTTCCCCTCTTTTGCGATTGAATTCAAACATTACAAAACAAATCCAAACATTTCACCTTTTTAGCGATTTAAGCCAAACATTTACAAACGTTGCAAAAAAAATCAAAGCGTTTCACCTTTTCAGCGATTTAAGCCAAACATTTACAAACATTACGAAACAAATCTAATTATTTCACCTTCTTAGCGATTTAAGGCAAACATTTACAAAGGTTACGAAACAAATCCAAATGTTTCCCCATTTAAGCGATTTAAGCCAAACGTTTAAAACGTTAGGAAACAAATCCAAATGTTTCACCTTTTTAGCGAATTAAGCCAAACGTTTAGAAACCTTACGAAATAAATCCAAACGTTTCACCTTTTAAGCGACTGAAGCTAAACGTTACAAATGTTACGAAGCAAATCGAAATGTTTCACTTTTTTAGTAATTTAAGCTAAAAGTTTACAAACGTTTAGAAACAAATCCAAACATTTCACCTTTTTAGCGATTTAAGCCAAACGTTTACAAACGTTACGAAATAAAACCAAACTATTAAAATATTACGAAACAAATCCAAACGTTTCACCTTTTTAGCGATTTAAGCCAAACGTTTATTAAATTACGAAACAAATCCAAACGTTTCACCTTTTTAGCGATTTAAGCCAATCGTTTACAAACATTACGAAACAAATCTAAACGTCACGAAACAAATCTAAACGTTACGAAACAAATCTAAACGTTACGAAACAAAACCAAATGTTTACAAATGTTACGAAACAAATCCAAGCGTTTCACCATTTAACAATTTTAGCCAAACGTTTACAAATGTTACGAAACAAATCCAAGCGTTTTACCTTTTTAGCAATTTAAGCAAAACGTTTACAAAAGTTACGAAACAAAACCTAGCGTTTCACCTTTTTAGCAATTTAAGCCAAACGTTTATAAACGCTGTGAAACAAATCCAAATGTTTCCCCTTTTTAGTGATATAAGCCAAACGATTAATAAACGTTACGAAACAAATCCAAACGTTTCACCTTTTTAGCGATTTTAGCCAATCGTTTACAAACGTTATGAAACAATTCCAAACATTTCACATTTTTTGCGATTTCAGCTTAACGTTTACAAACATTACGAAACAAATCCAAAGTTTTCCCATATTTAGCAATTTAAGCCAAACCTTTACAAATGCTATGAAACAAAACCAAGCGTTTCTCATTTTTAGCAATTTAATCCTAACGTTTACAAACGTTACGAAACAAATCCAAATGTTTCACCTTTTTAGCGATTTAAGCCAAAAGTTTAGAAACGGTACGAGACAAATCCAGACGTTTCCCCTTTTTTGTGATTGAAGCCAAACGTTTACAAAAATTAAGAAACAAATCCAAACGATTCCCCTTTCTAGCGATTTAAGCCAAACGTTTACAAACGTTACGAAAAAATCAAAGCGTTCCACCTTTTCAGCGATTTAAGCCAAACATTTACAAACGTTACCAAACAAATCCAAATGTTTCCCCATTTATGCTATTTAAGCCAAACGTTTAAAACGTTAGGAAACAAATCCAAACGTTTCACCTTTTTAGCGAATTAAGCCAAACGTTTACAAACCTTACGAAACAAATCCAAACTTTTCACCTTTTTAGCGATTGAACCCAAAGGTTTACAAATGTTAC
Source organism: Mercurialis annua (assembly GCF_937616625.2). Classification (NCBI taxonomy): domain Eukaryota; kingdom Viridiplantae; phylum Streptophyta; class Magnoliopsida; order Malpighiales; family Euphorbiaceae; genus Mercurialis; species Mercurialis annua. Next base: position 32,187,805 of record NC_065570.1, read on the forward strand.
GAAGCAAATCAAAAAACGTTTCACTTTTTTAGCAATTTAAGCTAAAAGTTTACAGACATTACGAAACAAATCCAAACATTTCACCTTTTTAGCGATTTAAGCCAAACGTTTACAAACATTACGAAACAAAACCAAATGTTACGAAACAAAGCCTAACGTTTCACATTATTAGCGATTTCAGACAAACGTTTACAAACATTGCGAAACAAAACCAATCGTTTACAAATGTTACGAAACAAATCCAAACGTTTCACCTTTTTAACAATTTAAGCTAAACATTTACAAACGTTACGGAAAAAATCCAAACGTTTCCACTTTATAGCGATTTAAGCCGAACGTTTACAACGTTACGAAACAAAACCAAACGTTTTACCTTTTAAGCTATTTAATCTGAACGTTTACACACGTTACGAAACAAAACCAAACGTTTCACCTTTTTAGCGATATAAGATGAACGTTTACAAACGTTACGAAACAAATCCAAACATTTAACCTTTTTAGCGATTTAAGCCGAATGTTTACAAACGCTACAAAACAAATCCAAGCGTTTCACCTATATAGCAATTTAAACAAAACGTTTACAAACGTTACGAAACAAAACCAAATGTTTCACCTTTTTAGCGATTTAAGCCAAACGTTTACAAACGTTACGAAACAAATCTAAATATTTCACATTTTTAGTAATTTAAATTCAAACGTTTCACTTTTTTAGCGATTTAATCCAAACGTTTACAAACTTTACGAAAGAAATTCAAACGTTTCACCTTTTTAGCGATTTAAGCCAAACGTTTCGCCTTTATAGCGATTTAAGCCAAACGTTTTGCCTTTTTAGCGATTTAAACCAAACGTTTACAAACGTTAAGAAACTAATCCAAAAGTTTAAAACATTACGAAACCCTTTTTAACAATTTAAGCCAAACATTTACAAACGTTACGAAACAAATCCAAACGTTTCACCTTTTTAGCGATTTAAAAGAAACGTTTAGAAACGTTACGAAACAAATCCAAACATTTCACCTTTTAAACGATTTAAGGCAAACGTTTACAAACATTACGAAACAAAACAAAACGTTTCAGCATTATAGCGATTTAAGCTAAACTTTTACAGACATTACGAAACAAATCCAAACATTTCACCTTTTTAGCGATTTAAGCCAAACGTTTACAAACATTACGAAACAAAACCAAATGTTACGAAACAAAGCCTAACGTTTCACATTATTAGCGATTTCAGACAAACGTTTACAAACATTGCGAAACAAAACCAATCGTTTACAAATGTTACGAAACAAATCCAAACGTTTCACCTTTTTAACAATTTAAGCTAAACATTTACAAACGTTACGGAAAAAATCCAAACGTTTCCACTTTATAGCGATTTAAGCCGAACGTTTACAACGTTACGAAACAAAACCAAACGTTTTACCTTTTAAGCTATTTAATCTGAACGTTTACACACGTTACGAAACAAAACCAAACGTTTCACCTTTTTAGCGATATAAGATGAACGTTTACAAACGTTACGAAACAAATCCAAACATTTAACCTTTTTAGCGATTTAAGCCGAATGTTTACAAACGCTACAAAACAAATCCAAGCGTTTCACCTATATAGCAATTTAAACAAAACGTTTACAAACGTTACGAAACAAAACCAAATGTTTCACCTTTTTAGCGATTTAAGCCAAACGTTTACAAACGTTACGAAACAAATCTAAATATTTCACATTTTTAGTAATTTAAATTCAAACGTTTCACTTTTTTAGCGATTTAATCCAAACGTTTACAAACTTTACGAAAGAAATTCAAACGTTTCACCTTTTTAGCGATTTAAGCCAAACGTTTCGCCTTTATAGCGATTTAAGCCAAACGTTTTGCCTTTTTAGCGATTTAAACCAAACGTTTACAAACGTTAAGAAACTAATCCAAAAGTTTAAAACATTACGAAACCCTTTTTAACAATTTAAGCCAAACATTTACAAACGTTACGAAACAAATCCAAACGTTTCACCTTTTTAGCGATTTAAAAGAAACGTTTAGAAACGTTACGAAACAAATCCAAACATTTCACCTTTTAAACGATTTAAGGCAAACGTTTACAAACATTACGAAACAAAACAAAACGTTTCAGCATTATAGCGATTTAAGCTAAACTTTTACAGACGTTATGAAACAAATCCAAATATTTAACCTTTTTAGCGATTTAAGCCAAACGTTTAAAAATGTTACGAAACAAATCCAAACGCTTCCCCTTTTTAATGATTTAAGTCAAAAGTTTACAAACGTTACGAGAAAAATCCAAGTGTTTCACCTTATTAGCTATTTAAGTCAAACGTTTAAAAACGTGACGAAACAAATCCAAATGTTTCACCTTTTTATCGATTTAAGCCAAACGTTAACAAACGTTACGAAATAAATCCAAACCATTTACCTTTTTAGCAATTTAAGCCAAATGTTTATAAACGTTACGAAATAAAACAGGACGTTTCACCCTTTTTGCGATTTAAGCCAAATGTATACAAACCTTACGAAACAAAACCAAACTTTTCAAACGCTACGAAACAAAACCTAGCGTTTCACCTTTTTAGCAATTTAAGCCAAACGTTTATAAACGCTGCGAAACAAATCCAAACATTTCACCTTTTTAGCGATTTAAGCCAAACGTTTATAAACGTTACGAAACAAATCCAAACGTTTCACCTTTTTAGCGATTTAAGCCAATCGTTTACAAACGTTACGAAACAAATCGAAACGTTACGAAACAAAACCAAATGTTTACAAATGTTGCGAAACAAATCCAAGCGTTTTACCTTTTTTGCAAGTTTAGCCAAATGTTTACAAACGTTACGAAACAAATCCAAGCGTTTCACCTTTTTAGCAATTTAAGCAAAACATTTACAAACGTTATGAAACAAAACCAAACGTTTCACCTTTTTAGCCATTTAAGCCAAACATTTACAAATTTTACAAAACAAATCCAAATGTTTCCCCATTTTAGCGATTTAAGCCAAACGATTAAAATGTTTCGAAACAAAGCCAAACATTTCACCTTTTTAGCGATTTAAGCCAAACGTTTCACCTTTTTAGCCATTTAAGTCAAACGTTTACAAACGTTACGAAACCCTTTTTAACAATTTAAGCCAAACATTTACAAACGTTACGAAACAAATCCAAACGTTTCACCTTTTTAGCGATTTAAAACAAGCGTTTACAAACGTTACGAAACAAATCCAAACGTTTCACCTTTTTAACGATTTAAGCCAAAAGTTTAGAAACGGTACGAAACTAATCCAGACGTTTTCCCTTTTTTACGATTGAAGCCAAACGGTTACAAACATTACGAAACAAAACAAAATGTTTTACCATTTTAGCGATTTAAGCTAAACGTTTACAGATGTTACGAAACAAATCCAAATATTTAACCTTTTTAGCGATTTAAGCCAAACGTTTAGAAACATTACGAAACAAATCCAAACGCTTCCCCTTTTTAGCGATTTAAGTCAAAAGTTTACAAACGTCACGAGAAAAATCCAAGCGTTTCACCTTATTAGCGATTTAAGCCAAACGTTTAAAAACGTTACGAAACAAATCCAAACGTTTCACCTTTTTAGCGATTTAAGCCAAACGTTTACAAACGTTACGAAACAAATCCAAACGATTCACCTTTTTAGCAATTTAAGCCAAACGTTTATAAGTTACAAAATAAAACAGGACATTTCACCCTTTTTGCGATTTAAACCAAATGTTTACAAACGTTACGAAACAAAACCAAACGTTTCAAACGTTACGAAACAAAACCTAGCGTTTCACCTTTTTAGCAATTTAAGCCAAACGTTTATAAACGCTGCGAAACAAATCCAAACATTTCACCTTTTTAGCGATTTAAGCCAAACGTTTATAAATGTTACGAAACAAATCCAAACGTTTCACCTTTTTAGCAATTTAAGCCAATCGTTTACAAACGTTACGAAACAAATCCAAACATTACGAAACAAAACCAAATGTTTACAAATGTTGCGAAACAAATCCAAGCGTTTTACCTTTTTTGCAATTTTAGCCAAATGTTTACAAACGTTACGAAACAAATCCAAGCGTTTCACCTTGTTAGCAATTTAAGCAAAACATTTACGCACGTTACGAACAAAACCAAACGTTTCCCCTTTTTAGCCATTTAAGCCAAACATTTACAAATGTTACGAAACAAATCTAAACGTTTCCCCATTTTAGCGATTTAAGACAAACAATTACAAACGTTAAGAAACTAATCCAAAAGTATAAAACGTTACGAAACCCTTTTTAACAATTTAAGCCAAACGTTTACAAACGTTACGAAACAAATCCAATCGTTTCACCTTTTTAGCGATTTAAGCCAAACGTTTACAAACGTTACGAGAAAATTCCAAGCGTTTCACCTTATTAGTGATTTAAGCCAAACGTTTAAAAACGTTACGAAACAAATCCAAACGTTTCACCTTTTTAGCGATTTAAGGCAAACGTTTACAAACGTTACGAAACAAATCCAAACGATTCACGTTTTTAGCAATTTAAGCCAAACGTTTATAAACGTTACGAAATAAAACAAGATATTTCACCCTTTTTGCGATTTAAGCCAAATGTTTACAAACGTTATGAAACAAAACCTAGCGTTTCACCTTTTTAGCAATTTAAGCCAAACGTTTATAAACGCTACGAAACAAATCCAAACATTTCACCTTTTTAGCGATTTAAGCCAAACGTTTATAAATGTTACGAAACAAATCCAAACGTTTCACCTTTTTAGCGATTTAAGCCAATCGTTTACAAACGTTACGAAACAAATCCAAACATTATGAAACAAAACCAAATGTTGCGAAACAAATCCAAGTGTTTTACCTTTTTTGCAATTTTAGCCAAATGTTTACAAACGTTACGAAACAAATCCAAGCGTTTCACTTTTTAGCAATTTAAGCAAAACATTTACAAACGTTAAACAAATCCAAATGTTTCCCCATTTTAGCGATTTAAGACAAACAATTAAAATGTTTCGAAACAAATCTAAACGTTTCTCCTTTTTAGCGATTTAAGCCAAACGTTTATAAACGTTACGAAACAATTCCAAACGTTTCACATTTTTTGCGATTTAAGCCAAACGTTTACAAATGTTACGAAACAAATCCAAACTTTTCCCATATTTAGCAATTTAAGCCAAACGTTTACAAACGTTACGAAAAAAAACCAAGCGTTTCACCTTTTTAGCAATATAAGCCTAACGTCTACAAACGTTACGAAAGAAATAAAAACGTTTCACCTTTTTAGCGATTTAAGCCAAAAGTTTAGAAACGGTACGAAACTAATCCAGATGTTTCCCCTTTTTTACGATTGAAGCCAAACGTTTACAAACATTACGAAACAAATCCAAACGTTTCAAATTTTTAGCTATTTAAGCCAAATGTTTACAAACGTTTCGAAACAAATCAAAGCGTTTTTCCTTTGTAGAAATATAAGCCAAACATTTACAAACGTTACGAAACAAATCTAATTGTTTCACCTTTTTAGCGATTTAAGTCAAACGTTTCCAAACGTTACGAAACAAATCCAAATGTTTCCCCATTTAAGCGATTTAAGCCAAACGTTTAAAATGTTATGAAACAAAGCCAAACGTTTCCCCTTTTTAGCGAATTAAGCCAAATGTTTACAAACCTTACGAAACAAATCCAAACGTTTACAAATGTTACGAAGCAAATCAAAACGTTTCACTTTTTTAGCAATTTAAGATAAAAGTTTACAAACGTTACGAAACAAATCCAAACTTTTCACATTTTTAGCGATTTAGGCCAAACGTTTACAAACGTTACGAAACGAAACCAAACGTTTAACACGTTACGAAACAAATCCAAACGTTTCACATTTTTAGCGATTTAAGACAAACATTTACAAATATTACGAAACAAAACCAATCGTTTACAAATGTTACAAAACAAATCCAAACGTTTCACCTTTTTAACTATTTAAGCTAAACATTCACAAACGTGACAGAACAAATCCAAACGTTTCCAGTTTTTAGCGATTTAAGCCGAACGTTTACAACATTACGAAATAAAACCAAACGTTTCACCTTTTAAGCTATTTAATCCGAACGTTTACACTCGTTACGAAACAAAACCAAACATTTCACATTTTTAGCGATTTAAGATGAACGTTTACAAACGTTACGAAACAAATCCAAACATTTCACCATTTTAGCGATTTAAGCCGAATGTTTACAAATGCTACAAAACAAATCCAAGTGTTTCACCTATATAGCAATTTAAATGAAACGTTTACAAACGTTACGAAACAAAACCAAATATTTCACCTTTTTAGCGATTTAAGCCAAACGTTTACAAACGTTACGAAACAAATCCAAATGTTTCATCTTTTTAGCAATTTAAATTCAAACGTTTCACCTTTTTAGCGATTCAAGACAATCGTTTACAAAGGTTGCGAAACAAATCCAAACATTTACCCTTTTCAGCGATTTAAGCCAAACGTTTCACCTTTTTAGCGATATAAGCCAAACGTTTACAAACGTTAAGAAACTAATCCAAAAGTTTAAAACGTTACGAAACCCTTTTTAGCAATTTAAGCCAAACATTTACAAACATTACGAAACAAATCCAAATGTTTCACATTTTTAGCGATTTAAAAGAAACGTTTACAAACGTTACAAAACTAATCCAAACTTTTCACCTTTTTAGCGATTTAAGCCAAACGTTTACAAACGTTACGAAACAAAGCCTAACGTTTTAGCATTTTAGCGATTTATGCTAAACGTTTATTGACGTTATGAAACAAATCGAAATATTTAACTTTTTTAGCGATTTAAGCCAAACGTTTAGAAACGTTACGAAACAAATCCAAACGTTTCCGCTTTTTAGCGATTTAAGCCAAAAGTTTACAAACGTTACGAGACAAATCCAAGCGTTTCCCCTTATTAGCGATATAAGCCAAACATTTAAAAACGTTACGAAACAAATCCAAACGTTTCACCTTTTTAGCGATTTAAGCCAAACATTTACAAACGTTACGAAACAAATCCAAACCATTCACCTTTTTAGCAATTTAAGCCAAACGTTTATAAACGTTACGAAACAAAACAGGATGTTTCACCTTTTTTACGATTTAAGCCAAACGTTTACAAACGTTACGAAACAAATCAAAATGTTTCACCTTTTTAGTAATTTAAATTCAAATGTTTCACCTTTTTAGCGATTCAAGCCAAACGTTTACAAACGTTACTAAACAAATCCAAACATTTCACCTTTTTAGCGATTTAAGCCAAACGTTTCACCTTTTTCACGATTTAAGCCAAACGTTTACAAACGTTAAGAAACTAATCCAAAAGTTTAAAATGTTACGAAACCCTTTTTAACAATTTCAGCCAAACGTTTACAAATGTTACGAAAAAAATCCAAACGTTTCACCTTTTTTGCGATTTAAAACAAACGTTTACAAACGTTACGAAACTAATCCAAACGTTTCACCTTTTTAGCGATTAAAGCCAAACGTTTAGAAAGTTTACGAAACAAATCCAAACGTTTCCCCTTTTTAGCGATTTAAGCCAAAAGTTTACAAACGTTACGAGACAAATCCAAGCATTTCACCTTATTAGCGATTTAAGCCAAACAATTAAAAACATAACGAAACAAATACAAACGTTTCACCTTGTTAGCGATTTAAGCCAAACGTTTACAAACGTTACGAAACAAATACAAACGATTTACCTTTTTAGCAATTTAAGCCAAACGTTTATAAACGTTACGAATCAAAACAGGACGTTTCACCTTTTTTGCGATTTAAGCCAAATGTTTACAAACATTACGAAACAAAATCAAACGTTTAAAACTTTACGAAACAAAACCTAGCGTTTCACCTTTTTAGTGATTTAAACAAAACGATAAACCCTGCGAAACAAATCCAAACGTTTCACCTTTTTAGTGATTTAAGCCAAACGTTTATAAACGTTACGAAACAAATCCAAACGTTTCCCCCTTTTAGCGATTTAAGCCAATCGTTTAGAAACGTTACGAAACAAATCCAAACGTTATGAAACAAAACAAAATGTTTACAAATGTTACGAAACAAATTCAAGCGTTTCACCTTTTTAGCAAGTTTAGCCAAACGTTTACAAACGTTACGAAACAAATCTAAGCGTTTCACCTTTTTAGCAATTTAAGCAAAACATTTACAAACGTTACGAAACAAAACCAAACGTTTCCCCTTTTTAGCAATTTAAGCCAAACATTTACAAACCTTACAAAACAAATCCAAACGTTTCCCCATTTTAGCGATTTAAGCCAAACGATTAAAATGTTTCGAAACAAATCCAAATGTTTCCCCTTTTTAGCGATTTAAGCTAAACGTTTACAAACGTTACGAAACAATTCCAAACGTTTCACTTTTTTGCGATTTAAGCTAAACGTTTACAAACGTTACGAAACAAATCCAAACTTTCCCCATATTTAGCAATTTAAGCCAAACGTTTACAGACGTTACGAAATATAACCGAGCGTTCCACCTTTTTAGCAATTTAAGCATAACATTTACAAACGTTACGAAACAAATCCAAACGTCTCACTCTATTAGCAATTTAAGCCAAAAGTTTAGAAACGGTACGAAACAAATCCAGACGTTTCCCCTTTTTGTGATTGAAGCCAAACGTTTACAAACGCTACAAAAACAAATCAAAGCGTTTTTCCTTTTAAGAAATATAAGCCAAGCATTTACAAACGTTACGAAACAAATCTAATTGTTTCACCTTTTTAGCGATTTAAGTCAAACGTTTAAAAACATTACGAAACAAATCCAAATGTTTCCTCATTAAAGCGATTTAAGCCAAACGTTTAAACCGAAACGAAGCAAATCCAAACGCTTCACCTTTTTAGCGAATTAAGCCAAACGTTTACAAATGTTACGAAGCAAATCAAAACAATTAACTTTTTTTAGCAATTTAAGCTAAAAGTTTACAAACGTTACGAAACAAATCCAAACATTTCACATTTTTAGCAATTTAAGCCAGACGTTTACAAACATTACGAAACAAATCCAAATGTTTAAAACATTACGAAAGAAAACCAAACGTTTAAAACATTACGAAACAAAGCTAAATGTTTAACATTTTTAGCGATTTAAGACAAATGTTTACAAACATTACGAAACAAAACCAATCGTTTACAAATATTACGAAACAAAACCAAACATTTCACCTTTTTAGCAATTTAAGCTAAACATTTACAAACGTTACTGAACAAATCTAAACGTTTCCACTATTTAGCGATTTAAGCCGAACGTTTAAAACGTTACGAAAAAAAACCAAACGTTTCACCTTTTAAGCTATTTAATCCGAACGTTTACACACGTTACGAAACAAAGTTAAACGTTTCACCTTTTTAGCGATTTAAGATGAACGTTTACAAACGTTACGAAACAAATCCAAACATTTCACCTTTTTAGCGATTTAAGCCGAATGTTTACAAACGCTACAAAACAAATCCAAGCGTTTCACCTATATAGCAATTTAAACGAAATGTTTACAAACGTTACGAAACAAAACCAAATGTTTCACCTTTTTAGCGATTTAAGCCAAACTTTTACAAACGTTACGAAACAAATCCAAATGTTTCACCTTTTTAGTAATTTAAATTCAAATGTTTCACCTTTTTAGCGATTTAAGCCAAACGTTTACAAACGTTACGAAACAAATTTAAACGTTTCACCTTTTTAGCGATTTAAGCCAAACGTTTCACCTTTTTAGAGATTTAAGCCAAACGTTTACAAACGTTGCGGAACAAATCCACGCGTTTCACCTTTTTAGCAATTTAAGCCAAAAGTTTACAAACATTACGAAACAAATCCAAACGTTTCACCTTTTAAGCCATTTAAAACAAACTTTTACAAACGTTACGAAACAAATCCAAACGTTTCCCCTTTTTAGCGATTTAAGCCAAACGTTTAAAAACGTTACGAAACAAATCCAAACGTTTCACTTTTTTAGCGAATTAAGCTAAACGTTTAGAAACGTTACGACACAAATCCAAACGATTCACCTTTTTAGCAATTTAAGTCAAATGTTTATAAACGTTACGAAACAAAACAGGACGTTTCACCTTTTTTGCGATTTAAGCCAAACGTTTACAAACATTACGAAACAAAACCAAACGTTTAAAATGTTACGAAACAAAACCTAGCGTTTCACCTTTTTAGCAATTTGAACCAAACGTTTATAAACGTTGCAAATCCAAACATTTAACTTTTTTAGTAATTTAAGCCTAACGTTTATAAACGTTACGAAACAAATCCAAACGTTTCACCTTTTTAGCGATTTAAGCCAATCGTTTATAAACGTTACGAAACAAATCCAAAAGTTACGAAACAAAACCAAATGTTTACAAATGTTACGAAACAAATCCAAGCGTTTCACCTTTTTAGCAATTTTAGCCAAACGTTTACAAACGTTACGAAACAAATCCAACTGTTTCACCTTTTTAGCGATTTAAGCCTAACGTTTACAAACGTTACGAAACAAATCGAAACGTTTCACCTTTTTAGCGATTTAAGCCAAAAGTTTAGAAACGGTACGAAACAAATCCTAACGTTTCACCTTTTTAGCGATTTAAGCCAAAAGTTTGCAAACGGTGGTACGAAACAAATCCAAACGTTTCACTTTATTAGCGATTTAAGCCAAATGTTTACAAACGCTACGAAACAAATCCAAACTATTCACATTTTTAGTAATTTAGGCCAAACTTTTACAAACGTTACGAAACAAGTCCAAACGTTACGAAACAAATCCAAATGTTTCCCCATATTAGTGATTTAAGCAAAACGATTAATATATTTCGAAACAAATTTAAACGTTTCACCTTTTTAGCGATTTAAGCCAAACGTTTACAAACGTTATGAAACAAATCCAAACGTTTCACCTTTTCAGCGATTTAAGCCAAACATTTACAAACGTTACGAAACAAATCCAAACGTTTTACATTTTTAGCGATTGAAGGAAACGTTTACAAACGTTACGAAACAAAACCCAACGTTTAAAATGTTACGAAAAAAATTCAAATGTTTCACTTTTTTTTAGAAATATAAGCCAACCGTTCACAAACGTTACGAAACAACCGTTTCACCATTTTAGCAATTTAAGCCAAACGTTTACAAATATTACAAATCAAAACAAAATATTTCAGCATTTTAGAGATCTAAGCTAAACGTTTACAAATGTTACGAAACAAATCCAAATATTTAACGTTTTTAGCAATATTAGCAAAACGTTTACAAAAGTTTCGAAACAAAGCCAAACGTTTCATCTTTTTTGCAATATTAGCAAAACGTTTACAAACGTTTCGAAATAAAACCAAATGTTTCATCTTTTTAGCAATTTAAGCCAAACGTTTACAAACATGACGAAACAAACCCAAACGTTTCCCCATTATAGTAAATTAAGCCAGACGATTAAAATTTTTCGAAACAAATCTAAACGTTTTACCTTTTTAGCGATTTAAGCCAAACGTTTACAAACGTTACGAAACAATTCCAAACGTTTCACATTTTTGCGATTTAAGCTAAACGTTTACAAACGTTACGAAACAAATCCAAACTTTTCCCATTTTTATCAATTTAAGCCAAACGTGTACAAACGTTACGAAACAAAACCAAGCGTATCACATTTTTAGAAATTTAAGCCTAACGTTTACAAACGATACGAAACAAATCCAACCGTTTCACCTTTTTAGCGAGTTGAGCCAAAAGTTTAGAAACAGTACGAAACAAATCCCAACGTTTCACCTTTTTAGCAATTTAAGCTAAAAGTTTACAAACGGTACGAATCAAAACCAAACGTTTCACTTTTTTAGCGATTTAAGCCAAACTTTTACAAACGCTACGAAACAAATCCAAACGTTCCACATTTTTAGCAATTTAAGCCAAACGTTTACAAACGTTACGAAACAAATCCAAACGTTTCACATTTTTAGCGATTTAAAACAAACCTTTACAAACGTTACAAAACTAATCCAAACGTTTCACCTTTTTAGCGATTTAAGCCAAACGTTTACAAACGTTACGAAACATAACCAAACGTTCCAGCATTTTAGCGATTTAAGCTAAACGTTTACAGACGTTACGAAACAAATCCAAACGTTTCCCCTTTTTAGCGATTTAAGCCAAAAGTTTAAAAACGTTACGAGACAAATCCAAGCGTTTCCCCTTATTAGCGATTTATGCCAAACGTTTAAAAACGTTACGGAACAAATCCAAACGTTTCACCTTTTTAGCGATTTAAGCCAAACGTTTACAAATGTTACAAAACAAATCCAAACGTTTCACCTTTTTAGCAATTTAAGCCAAACGTTTATAAACGTTACGAAACAAAACAGGACGCTTCACCTTTTTTACGATTTAAGCCAAACGTTTACAAACGTTACGAAACAAATCCAAATGTTTCATCTTTTTAGTAATTTAAATTCAAACGTTTCACCTTTTTAGCGATTGAAGCCAAACATTTACAAACGTTACGAAACTAATCCAAATGTTTCACCTTTTTAGCGATTTAAGCCAAACATTTCTCCTTTCTGGCGATTTAAGCCAAACGTTTACAAACGTTCAGAAACGAATCCAAAAGTTTAAAACGTTACGAAACCCTTTATAACAATTTAAGCCAAATGTTTACAAATGTTACGAAACAAATCCAAATGTTTCACCTTTTAACCAATTTAAAACAAACATTTATAAACGTTACGAAACTAATCCAAACGTTTCACCTTTTTAGCGATTTAAGCCAAACGTTCACAAATATTACGAAACAAAACCAAACGTTTCAGAATTTTAGCGATTTAAGCTAAACGTTTACAGATGTTACGAAACAAATCCAAATATTTAATTTTTTTAGCGATTTATGCCAAACGTTTGGAAACGTTACGAAACAAATCCAAACGTTTCACATTTTTGCGATTTAAGCTAAACGTTTACAAACGTTACGAAACAAATCCAAACTTTTCCCATTTTTATCAATTTAAGCCAAACGTGTACAAACGTTACGAAACAAAACCAAGCGTATCACATTTTTAGAAATTTAAGCCTAACGTTTACAAACGATACGAAACAAATCCAACCGTTTCACCTTTTTAGCGAGTTGAGCCAAAAGTTTAGAAACAGTACGAAACAAATCCCAACGTTTCACCTTTTTAGCAATTTAAGCTAAAAGTTTACAAACGGTACGAATCAAAACCAAACGTTTCACTTTTTTAGCGATTTAAGCCAAACTTTTACAAACGCTACGAAACAAATCCAAACGTTCCACATTTTTAGCAATTTAAGCCAAACGTTTACAAACGTTACGAAACAAATCCAAACGTTTCACATTTTTAGCGATTTAAAACAAACCTTTACAAACGTTACAAAACTAATCCAAACGTTTCACCTTTTTAGCGATTTAAGCCAAACGTTTACAAACGTTACGAAACATAACCAAACGTTCCAGCATTTTAGCGATTTAAGCTAAACGTTTACAGACGTTACGAAACAAATCCAAACGTTTCCCCTTTTTAGCGATTTAAGCCAAAAGTTTAAAAACGTTACGAGACAAATCCAAGCGTTTCCCCTTATTAGCGATTTAAGCCAAACGTTTAAAAACGTTACGGAACAAATCCAAACGTTTCACCTTTTTAGCGATTTAAGCCAAACCTTTACAAATGTTACAAAACAAATCCAAACGATTCACCTTTTTAGCAATTTAAGCCAAACGTTTATAAACGTTACGAAACAAAACAGGACGCTTCACCTTTTTTACGATTTAAGCCAAACGTTTACAAACGTTACGAAACAAATCCAAATGTTTCATCTTTTTAGTAATTTAAATTCAAACGTTTCACCTTTTTAGCGATTGAAGCCAAACATTTACAAACGTTACGAAACTAATCCAAATGTTTCACCTTTTTAGCGATTTAAGCCAAACATTTCTCCTTTCTGGCGATTTAAGCCAAACGTTTACAAACGTTCAGAAACGAATCCAAAAGTTTAAAACGTTACGAAACCCTTTATAACAATTTAAGCCAAATGTTTACAAATGTTACGAAACAAATCCAAATGTTTCACCTTTTAACCAATTTAAAACAAACATTTATAAACGTTACGAAACTAATCCAAACGTTTCACCTTTTTAGCGATTTAAGCCAAACGTTCACAAATATTACGAAACAAAACCAAACGTTTCAGAATTTTAGCGATTTAAGCTAAACGTTTACAGATGTTACGAAACAAATCCAAATATTTAATTTTTTTAGCGATTTATGCCAAACGTTTGGAAACGTTACGAAACAAATCCAAACGTTTCACATTTTTGCGATTTAAGCTAAACGTTTACAAATGTTACGAAACAAATCCAAACTTTTCCCATTTTTATCAATTTAAGCCAAATGTGTACAAACGTTACGAAACAAAACCAAGCGTATCACATTTTTAGAAATTTAAGACTAACGTTTACAAACGATACGAAACAAATCCAACCGTTTCACCTTTTTAGCGAGTTGAGCCAAAAGTTTAGAAACAGTACGAAACAAACCCCAACGTTTCACCTTTTTAGCAATTTAAGCTAAAAGTTTACAAACGGTACGAATCAAAACCAAACGTTTCACTTTTTTAGCGATTTAAGCCAAACTTTTACAAACGCTACGAAACAAATCCAAACGTTCCACATTTTTAGCAATTTAAGCCAAACGTTTACAAACGTTACGAAACAAATCCAAACGTTTCACATTTTTAGCGATTTAAAACAAACCTTTACAAACGTTACAAAACTAATCCAAACGTTTCACCTTTTTAGCGATTTAAGCCAAACGTTTACAAACGTTACGAAACATAACCAAACGTTCCAGCATTTTAGCTGTTTAAGCTAAACGTTTACAGACGTTACGAAACAAATCCAAACGTTTCCCCTTTTTAGCGATTTAAGCCAAAAGTTTAAAAACGTTACGAGACAAATCCAAGCGTTTCCCCTTATTAGCGATTTAAGCCAAACGTTTAAAAACGTTACGGAACAAATCCAAACGTTTCACCTTTTTAGCGATTTAAGCCAAACCTTTACAAATGTTACAAAACAAATCCAAACGATTCACCTTTTTAGCAATTTAAGCCAAACGTTTATAAACGTTACGAAACAAAACAGGACGCTTCACCTTTTTTACGATTTAAGCCAAACGTTTACAAACGTTACGAAACAAATCCAAATGTTTCATCTTTTTAGTAATTTAAATTCAAACGTTTCACCTTTTTAGCGATTGAAGCCAAACATTTACAAACGTTACGAAACTAATCCAAATGTTTCACCTTTTTAGCGATTTAAGCCAAACATTTCTCCTTTCTGGCGATTTAAGCCAAACGTTTACAAACGTTCAGAAACGAATCCAAAAGTTTAAAACGTTACGAAACCCTTTATAACAATTTAAGCTAAATGTTTACAAATGTTACGAAACAAATCCAAATGTTTCACCTTTTAACCAATTTAAAACAAACATTTATAAACGTTACGAAACTAATCCAAACGTTTCACCTTTTTAGCGATTTAAGCCAAACGTTCACAAATATTACGAAACAAAACCAAACGTTTCAGAATTTTAGCGATTTAAGCTAAACGTTTACAGATGTTACGAAACAAATCCAAATATTTAATTTTTTTAGCGATTTATGCCAAACGTTTGGAAACGTTACGAAACAAATCCAAACGTTTCCCCTTTCTAGCGATTTAAGCCAAACGTACAAACGTTACGAGACAAATCCAAGCGTTTCCCCTTATTAGCGATTTAATCCAAACGTTTAAAAACGTTACGAAACAAATCCAAACGTTTCACCTTTAGCGATTTAAGCCAAACATTTACTAACGTTACGAAACAAATCTAAACAATTCACCTTTTTAGCAATTTAAGCCAAACGTTTATAAACGTTACGAAACAAAACAGGACGTTTCGCCTTTTTTACGATTTAAGCCAAACGTTTACAAACGTTACGAAACAAATCCAAATATTTCACCTTTTTAGCGATTTAAGCCAAACGTTTCACCTTTTTCGCGATTTAAGCCAAATGTTTACAAACGTTAAGAAACTAATCCAAAAGTTTAAAACGTTACGAAACCCTTTTTAACAATTTAAGCCAAATGTTTACAAATGTTACGAAACAAATCCAAATGTTTCACCTTTTTAGCAATTTAAAACAAACATTTATAAATGTTACGAAACTAATCCAAACGTTTCACCTTTTTAGCGATTTAAGCCAAACGTTTACAAATGTTACGAAAGAAAACCAAACGTTTCAGCATTTTAGCGATTTAAGCTAAATGTTTACAGACGTTACGAAACAAATCCAAATATTTAATTTTTTTAGCGATTTAAGCCAAAAGTTTAGAAACGTTACGAAACAAATCAAAATGTTTCCCCTTTCTAGCGATTTAAGCCAAACGTTTACAAACGTTACGAGACAAATCCAAGCGTTTCCCCTTATTAGCGATTTAAGCCAAACATTTACTAACGTTACGAAACAAATCTAAACGATTCACCTTTTTACGAATTTAAGCCAAACGTTTACAAACGTTACGAAACAAATCCAAATGTTTCACCTTTTTAGTAATTTAAATTCAAATGTTTCACCTTTTAAGCTATTCAAGCCAAACATTTACGAACGTTACGAAACAAATCTAAACGTTTCACCTTTTTAGCGATTTAAGGCAAACGTTTCACCTTTTTCACGATTTAAGCCAAACGTTTACAAACGTTAAGAAGCAAATCCAAAAGTTTAAAATGTTACGAACCCTTTTTTAACAATTTAAGCCAAACGTTTACAAACATTACGAAACAAATCCAAACGTTTACAAACATTACGAAACAAATACAAACGTTTCACCTTTTCAGCGATTGAAGCCAAACATTTACAAATGTTACGAAGCAAATCAAAACATTTCACTTTTTTAGCAATTTAAGCTAAAAGTTTACAAACGTTACGAAACAAATCCAAACATTTCATCTTTTTAGCAATTTAAGCCAAACGTTTGCAAACGTTACAAAAGAAAACCAAACATTTAAAACATTACGAAGCAAATCCAAATGTTTAACATTTTTAGCGATTTATGCCAAACGTTTACAAACATTACGAAACAAAACCAATCATTTACAAATGTTACGAAACAAATCCAAACGATTCACCTTTTTAGCAATTTAAGCTAAACATTTACAAACGTTACAGAACAAATCCAACGTTACCACTTTTTAGCGATTTAAGCCGAACATTTACAACGTTACGAAAGAAAACCAAACGTTTCACCTTTTAAGCTGTTTAATCCGAACGTTTACACACGTTACGAAACAAAACCAAACATTTCACCTTTTTAGCGATTTAAGATGAACGTTTACAAACGTTACGAAATAAATCCAAACATTTCACCTTTTTAGCGATTTAAGCCGAATGTTTACAAACGCTACAAAACAAATCCAAGCGTTTCACCTATATAGCAATTTAAACGAAATGTTTACAAACGTTACGAAACAAAACCAAATGTTTCACCTTTTTTACGATTTAAGCCAAACGTTTCACCTTTTTAGAGATTTAAGCCAAACGTTTACAAACGTTGCGGAATAAATCCAAGCGTTTCACCTTTTTAGCAATTGAAGCCAAACGTTTACAAACGTTACGAAACAAATCCAAACGTTTCACCTTTTTAGCGATTTAAAACAAACGTTTGCAAACATTACGAAACAAATCCAAACGTTTACAAACGTTACGAAACAAAACCAAACGTTTCAGCATTTTAGCGATTTAAGCTAAACGTTTACAGACGTTACGAAACAAGTGCAAATATTTAACCTTATTAGTGATTTAAGCCAAACGTTTAGAAACGTTACAAACAAATCCAAACATTTCCCCTTTTCAGCGATTTAAGCCAAAAGTTTACAAACGTTACGAGACAAATCCAAGCGTTTCGCCTTATTAGCGATTTAAGCCAAACGTTTAAAAACGTTATGAAACAAATCCAAACATTTCACTTTTTTAGCAAATTTAAGCCAAACGTTTACAAACGTTACGACACAAATCCAAACGATTCACCTTTTTAGCAATTTAAGTGAAACTTTTATAAACGTTACGAAACAAAACAGGACATTCCACCTTTTTTGCGATTTGAGCCAAACGTTTACAAACATTACGAAACAAAACCAAACGTTTAAAACTTTACGAAACAAAACCTAGCATTTCACCTTTTTAGCAATTTAAACCAAACGTTTATAAACGCTGCGAAACAAATCCAAACGTTTCACCTTTTTAGTGATTTAAGCCAAGCATTTATAAATGTTACGAAACAAATTCAAACGTTTCACCTTTTTAGCGATTTAAGCCAATCGTTCACAAACGTTACGAAACAAATCCCAACGTTACGAAACAAAACCAAATGTTTACAAATGTTATGAAACAAATCCAAGCGTTTCACCTTTTTAGCAATTTTAGCCAAACGTTTACAAATGTTACGAAACAAATCCAACTGTTTCACCTTTTTATCAATTTAAGCCTAACGTTTACAAACGTTACGAAACGTTTTACCTTTTTAGCGATTTAAGCCAAAAGTTTAGAAACAGTACGAAACAAATCCTAACGTTTCACCTTTTTAGCGATTTAAGCCAAAAGTTTATAAACGGTGATACGAAAGAAATCCAAACTTTTCACTTTTTTAGCGATTTAAGCCAAATGTTTACAAACGCTACGAAACAAATCCAAACGTTTCACATTTTTAGAAATTTAAGCCCAACGTTTAAAAACGTTACGAAACAAGTCCAAACGTTACACCTTTTAAGCCAAATAAATCCAAATGTTTCCCCATATTATCGATTTAAGCCAAACGATTAATATATTTCGAAACAAATTCAAACGTTTCACTTTTTTAGCTATTTAAGCCAAACATTTACAAACGTTATGAAAGAAATCCAAACGTTTCACCTTTTTAGCGATTTAAGCCAAACATTTACAAACGTTACGAAACAAATCCAAACGTTTTACATTTTTAGCGATTTAAGCAAACGTTTACAAACGTTACGAAACAAAACCCAACGTTTAAAATGTTACGAAACAAATTCAAATGTTTCACTTTTTCAGAAATATAAGCCAAACGTTTACAAACGTTACGAAACAACTGTTTCACAATTTTAGCAATTTAAGCCAAACGTTTACAAACATTACAAATGATTATGGAAAACAGTATTGAAATGATCCCAGCGTAAGTATGACATAGCATACCGATAAACCCAGAGTGGACGGGAACAAATCCTCGTCATATATTTATACAAGAGTAAGCAAGAGTTTAGTCTGCCGTTTCCCAGAGTACTTATCGGTGCACACAGTCTCGATACAAGCCTATCGAGTAGCTCGTTTCAATCCAGATCCATAATCCGTAAAAACAGTTCAAAGCATTTATAATACTAAAATAAATTGCGGTACTTAATAAAGCGGTACATAGCACTACAAACTCACTGCTTGCTTATCCACGTGATCTTGGCAAACAGCTAATCCTGCGTAGACTCCGAAGCACGAGCAGTCGACGGGTCTAAAATAATAAATAGGTTAAAATCCGTACGACCCCTAACTCTAAGATCACTAAACACCACGTAGGACTAGCACAATTAAATAACCAGATAAATCACAGAGAAACACAATCCTCAAATAAACTATAATGCCGTAATTAATTCAAGACTATTGAGTTCGCACTTAAATCCAATCCAAAAATATTATTAAAATAATATTTAGTTGATAAATAAAATCAATTCCTCAAATAGTGGGTTAGCCGAGTTCTTCAAAACTACCAAGCTAAACCCACATCTCGGTGACCCAAGTCCAAACCGACCCAACTGATATTCTAGAGTTTATAAACCACAGTTTATAATTAATATTAAATAAAATATTAATTAATATCAAAATAGAACCCAATAGCTTGAAACCTATGTAATTACATATTACCGGCAATTATATCAAATAATTAAATAACAAAATAAAGAAAAATATAAATTTAATTTCAAAGGCATTCTAAGCCAAAAATATCAATTTAATAATTAATAATAATAATTAATTTAATTTTTAAATAACATGAATATTATTTTTAGGTCTTAAAATAATATAACTTATTTTGACAACTTTAAAATCAAATGAAATCCCCAAATTCTTATTTAATATAGTCAATTATAAAGTCATATATAATCCTTAATAAGTTTAATATTAATTTAAATTTAAAAATATTAAATCCCAAAGTAATTTCAATTTATAATTAATATTATTATTTAAAACGCTAATTAACAAGTCGAAACCAATTTCGTAAATTGAAATCAAAAAATCAATATCAAATAGTTACCAAAACAAGCTTAGGAATCATTATATTTAAAACACAAAATTTTAGTGACCAAAGTCACCATTTATCCAAAACAAATTCAAACCAGCCAATTAAACATTAACACCTAATCATCTTCTCCATTTTCTCACTCAATATCAAACCCAACCATACATTTCAAATATGCAGAACATCAAAATACCGAATCCAATCCTCACCATTCAACTCCATGTCAATCTATCTCACTTTCATTTTCTAGCTTTTATCCTAACATTAATGAATCCATAACTTAATCAAATCCAAAACAAGGAAAATCAATATCAAGTTTTTTTTAAAAAAAACGTAGAAACCGATGTAAACAAACAACGAAGATCACAACTAGAAATTTAATGGTTCGAGATCAATGATTTAGGCAACCAAAAACATAAATCTATAACCCTTAGAAGCAATAGACAATACCCTAGAGGAACCAATCATTCGGCAGTAGCTATTTTAATATACTCAGTTAAGAACAAACAAAAACGATTAGACGGCGGTGAATAATACGGGTTTGTTTACGTACCGTTTGATGAACGAAAGGTGTAGAAACGTAGATGCGTGAGTCTACTTTCACGGAAAATAAACGGAATTGATTTCGACCTCCGAACGGCTGTCAAACGAATTAAAATCCCAAGAGGTCGATTTAATTGAAAAAACAGAATTTCTTAAAAATGGTAAAACGGCGGCGATTGATACGAGAAATATAACGTACCGTTTTACAAAACGAAGGTTGGGATTTGTAGATACGTGAGTCTTCTTGGGCTGGAACGTTTCGGAACTGAATTTGGATCTGACATGGAAGAGATATCAGTGATGAACGAAGGTGACGTATTTGGGCAAAAACTGAAACTGAATCATAACTTACCGGTGATTTTCACTAAGCTTTGGTTGATGATTAGCTCGATAATTCTCAGCCATTTTGAGAAGGAAAGACGGCTAGGGCTAGACTGAAAAGTGATGAAGATATTTGGTTTAGAAAGCGTTTTTAAAACGCGGATAGATTGAGAGAAATCAGGGGGCGAAACTGCCCCCCCCCCCCCCCCCCCCCCCGAATTCTCGCAGCAGGTCTCGAACGAGACCTGCTGAGTTTGAACAGGTCTCGTACGAGACCTGTGGGTCTCGAACGAGACCTGCTAACAAAATGCAGGTCTTGTACGAGACCTGCACTTCTCGTACGAGACCAGGTCTCGTTTGAACCTCGGTTCAACGAGACCTGGTCCAACCAGTTCTGGTTGGACCGAAACCCAACCAGGATAATTTTTATTTTTTTAAAATATATATTTTCGAAACCCGGACTTTAATTAACCCTTTTCGAAACCCGGACTAGAATTAACCCATTTTCAAATCCAATCACAAAACGAGTTTAATTTACATAAAACTAATAAAATGTTATCGGAACTCGCAATTTAAATTTATAAAATTTTACGGGATATTACATTCTCCCCAACTTATTAAAAATTTGTCCTCGAATTTAATCCCAATTAACACATAGCACTTAAAATAACACAAACACAAGTAAAACGCACAAAAATTCACATAGCAAATAATTTTCGTACCTCAAGGGAAAAGAAAAGGATAGCGACTCTGCATATCCGACTCGGTCTCCCAAGTGCACTCCTCAACAGAATGGTTCCGCCAAAGAACCTTGACCATCAGAATCTCCTTGTTCCGTAACTTACGAACATGCATATCCACAATCTCAACAGGCTGCTCCCCGTAAGATAGCTCATGGTCAATCTCAACACTCTGCGGTACTATCACGTGAGAAGGATCAGAAATACACTTCCTCAACATGGAAATGTGAAACACTGGGTGGACCAACGACATATCTGGTGGCAACACTAACTTGTACGCCACTGCTCCAATACGCTCAATGATCTCATACGGACCAACATACCTCGGTGCTAACTTCCCCTTAACACCAAAACGCACAACGCCCTTCATAGGTGAAACCCGAAGAAACACGAAATCTCCAACCCGAAACTCCATGTCTTTCCTCCTCGGATCAGCATAACTCTTATGCCGACTAAAAGCTGTCTCCAATCTCCGCTTGATCAATGGTACCTTCTCTGAGGTAATCTGAATAATCTCTGCTCCCGAGAGCTTGCGCTCGCCAACCTCCTCCCAGCAGATAGGAGATCGACACTTGCGCCCGTACAAAGCCTCATAAGGTGCCATCTCGATACTAGCGTGGTAACTATTGTTATAGGAAAACTCAATCAAAGGCAAATGAGTATCCCAGCAACCCTGAAAATCCAGAACACACATCCTGAGCATGTCCTTCAAAGTCTGAATAGTCCTCTCAGACTGACCGTCAGTCTGAGGATGAAAAGCAGTACTGAAATCCAATCTCGTACCCAAGGATTCCTGCATCGCCTTCCAAAACCGAGAGGTGAAAACTGAACCTCTGTCCGAAACTTTTGACACTGGTACACCATGGAGACTTACAATCCGATCGATGTACAACTGTGCCAACTTCGAAGCCTGGTAAGTAACCTTGATCGGTAAAAAGTGAGCTGACTTGGTCAAACGGTCAACTATCACCCAAATCGAATCATACCCCTATCGGGTACGTGGAAAACCAGCCACAAAATCCATAGCGATTCGCTCCCATTTCCACTCTGGAATAGGTAGCGGTTGCAGATATCCAAACGGTGTCTGATGCTCTAACTTTACCTGCTGGCAAGTCAAACACTTAGACACAAACTCTGCCACATCCTTTTTCATTCCGCTCCACCAGTACGTACCCTTGAGATCATGGTACATCTTGGTAGAACCCGGATGCACACTGTAAGCTGACTTGTGCGCTTCCTCCAGAATCTGGTCTCTCAAACCATACGAATCCGGAACACACAGTCTAGAACTGTACCTGAGAACTCCATCCTCCAGAACAAACTCAGAATTCCCATCCAAATGGATCTCATCCATAATCCGTTTCAATTGTGGATCCTCAGCTTGTGAAGCTTTGATCCTATCAATCAAAACTGGTTGCACCTGCAACTGTGCCAACAAACAACCCTTCTGCGAAACCTGAAATCCATATCCCCAAGCTAAAAAACTATGCCACTCACGAACCATGGGTCTCCGCCCAACCTCAGAAATATGGGCCAAACTGCCCGAAGATTTGCGACTCAACGCATCGGCTACCACATTAGCCTTACCCAGATAGTACTGAATAGTACAATCGTAGTCTTTCAGTAACTCCAACCATCTCCGCTGTCTCAGATTCAGCTCACGCTGATCAAAAATGTACTTCAGACTCTTATGATCAGTGACGATCTCGCAAGTCGCACCGTACAAATAGGATAATTCACCTCATGCTTCTTCAGCTGACGAGAATCATATGCAATCACCTTACCATGTTGCATCAGAATGCAACCCAAACCAATACGAGAAGCATGACAATACATAGTGAACCCCTCAATGCCAGATGGCAAGGCTAACACAGGAGTTGTAGTCAGAATCTCTTTGAGCTTCTCAAAGCTCGCTTCGCACTTGTCAGTCCACTCAAACTTAACACCCTTCTGTGTCGGTTTACTCATCGGTGCAGATATTCTGGAGAAATCCTGCACGAACCGACGATAGTAGCCAGCTAACCCCATAAAACTTCTGATCTCGGTAACTGACCTCGGCCTCTGCCAATCCATAACCGCCTCAATCTTCGTCGGATTAACCTTGATCCCATCCTTTGACAACACGTGTCCTAAGAAAGTAACTTGATCCAGCCAGAATTCGCACTTCGAGAACTTAGCATACAGCTGATGCTCACACAAAGTCTGCAGTATCGTTCTCAAATGGAAAGCATACTCCTCCTCACTCCGAGAATAAATCAGTATGTCATCAATAAACACAATAATGAACTGATCCAGAAACGGCTTGAATACCCAGTTCATCATATCCATAAACGCTGCTGGTGCGTTAGTTAACCCAAAAGACATGACCAGAAACTCGAAATGCCCATACCGCGTTATGAAAGCAGTCTTAGGCACATCGACGTCTCGAATCCGAAGTTGATGATACCCGGATCTCAAGTCAATCTTCGAAAAGCACTTAGCACCCTCCAACTGGTCGAACAAATCATCAATGCGAGGAAGAGGATACCGGTTCTTGATAGTAACCTTGTTCAGCTGTCTGTAGTCAATACACAGCCGAAATGACCAATCCTTCTTCTTGACAAACAACACAGGAGCACCCCACGGAGAAGTACTCGGTCTAATAAAACCACTATCAAGCAATTCCTGTAACTGTTCCTTCAACTCTTTTAGCTCTGCAGGAGCCATCCGATATGGCGGTATCGAAATAGGAGCTGTTCCAGGAGAAATATCAATACAGAACTCGATGTCACGATCGGGTGGTAATCCAGGCAACTCCTCTGGAAACACATCAATGAACTCATTCACTATCGGGACACTATGAACATCACCACTGTCACCCTCTAAATTACGAACCACTGCTAAGAAAGCCTGGCAACCCTTGCCCATCATACGCTTGGCCTTGATCGCCAAAATTAGATTCTTAGGTGCATCCGCCTTCTCTCCTTGGAAAGAAAAAGGCATATCACCAGGAATCCCAAACAATACCGACTTTCCTCGACAGTCGATAGAAGCAAAATGGCGTGAAAGCCAATCCATCCCCAAGATGACATCAAAAGACAACACGTCAAGCATAATCAAATCAGCACTAAGATCCCTACCATGTATAATCACAGAACAAGTCGGATAGACCACGTCCACCACAACACTATCAGACAAAGGCGTAGATACAGATAAAGGCTCTAACAACCTAGATGGTGTCACACCCAACTTAGCAGCAAAACTCGAAGAAGCAAAAGAGTGTGTTGCACCCGCATCAAATAAGACAAAGGCATCTACAAATGAAATTGGAATAGTACCTTGAACCACGGCGTTTGATGCACGAGCATCCTGAGGAGTCAGAGAAAATACTCTGGCCTGACCCTGTCCCTGCTGTGGTGCCTGAGAAGAACTGTAACTACCCGAGCCTCTACCACAGTTCCCACGGCCACCAAAACCACGGCCCCGCTGGCCACCAAACGAAGCGGCAGGTTGAGAATACCCTGCCGAAGGAGTGAAAACGGGTCTCTGCTGCTGAAAGAACGGCTGAGCAACACTAGCCGACGACATCTGTTGTCCAGATGACGGACACTCCCTAGCAAAGTGACCCTGCTGGCCACAAGCATAGCAACTACCTGGTGCCACTGTGCACTGTCCCGAATGTCTGTGCCTGCAGTTCTGACAAAACGGAACGCTAGAAGTACCACTGTAACCGCGACCAGATCCACGGCTACTCCCACTATAACCAGAACTGTGAGAATATGGCTGATAACCTTTTCGAACACCCCCTTTCTGACTCTTGTACTGGGAAGGCTTGTGCTGATAGCTGCTGCTACCACCCTGCTGCCCACTACTCTGAAAAACACCGCTCGTCTTCTTTGTCTCAGTCATTTTCCCAAAGTGCAGTAAATTTGCCTCCATCCGACGGGCACTGTCCACCACAGCAGAAAATTCTTTGGTCGTCTCAGTCAGAAGACTAATAAAGTCAGCACCCAGACCCTTCACGTATCTGTTGTTCACCCTCTGCTGTTCAGTCTGCAGATGTGGGGCAAAGCGACTCAGTCTCACAAACTCAGTAGTGTACTCATGTACCGATCTGTCTCCTCTCCTCAGAATCAGCAGTCTGTCTCTGAAACCCTCTGTCACTAAGAAAGGTAGATATAATTCCTTGAATTGAGTCACAAAATCCGCCCAAGTAATAGTAGCTATTACTGCGCGAATCTCCCTGCGAAACCGGTCATTTGCAGCACTCTTCAAGGACATCTCCACTAACATAACGGTCTGTCTCTCAGAAGCCTGTAGTCTCTGAGCATTCCGCTCAACCTCCTCCAGAAAGTCTAGGGCGTCGCAGTCGCCCGCAAACTCAGTCGGCTTCAGCCTTAAATAAGCCAACACCAAGTCCTTGTCAGTGATTCCAGCACCACCAACCGCAACACCACCAGCCTGTGGTACCTGTTGCTGCACAATCCGTCCCAGCATAGCATACTGGTTCTACATGGCGATCTGTCCCGCCTGCAGTTGCACTTGATTATTCTGGAGTGCAGTGATCCCAGCTAAAAACGTCTTGAAGTCAAAAGGGTCAATAGGAGCTTGTGGTACACCTGGTGCCCAAACGTATATAAACATTACGAAACAAAAGCAACTGTTTGTAAATGTTACGAAACAAAATCAAACGTTTGACCTTTTTAGAAATTTAAGCGAAACGTTTACAAACGTTACGAAACAAATCCAAGCGTTTCAAAAATATTCCAAACGTTTATAAACGTTACGAAACAAATCCAAAAATATTTAACCTTTTTACAGATTTAAACCAAACGTTTAAAGCGTTATGAAACAAATTCAAACGTTTCCCCTTTTTAGGAATTTAAGACAAACGTTTACAAATCCAAACGTTTACAAACGTTACGAAACAAATTCAAATGTTCACCCTTTTAGCAATTTAATCCAAACGTTTATAAACGTTGCGAAACAAATCCAAACGTTTCACCTTTTTAGCAATTTAAGCCAAACGTTTACAAAGGTTCGAAACAAATCCAAACGTTTCACCTTTTTACGATTTAAGCCAAACGTTAACAAACGTTACGAAACCAAAACCAAACGTTTATAACGTTACAAAACAAATCCAAACGTTTCCCCTTTTTAGCAATTTAAGCAAAACGTTTACAAATCCAAACGTTTACAAACGTTACAAAATAAATCCGAACGTTTCCCCTTTTTAGCAATTTAAGCCAAACGTTTACAAATCCAAACGTTTACAAACGTTACGAAATAAATATAAATATTTCACCTTTTTAGCGATTCAGGCCAATCGCTTATAAACGTTACGAAAAAAATCAAACGTTTACACATATTAGCAATTTAGGCAAAACGTTTAGAAACGTTACGAAACAAATCCAAGCGTTTCCCCATTTTAGCAATTTATGCCAAAAGTTTACAAACGTTATGAAACAAAGCCAAACGTTTCACATTTTTAGCGATTTAAACCAAACGTTTATAAACATTACGAAACAAACCAAACGTTTGTAAATGTTACGAAATAAAACCAAACGTTTGACCTTTTTAGCAATTTAAGTGAAACATTTACAAACTTTACGAAACAAATCCAAGCGTTTCGGAAATATTCCAAACGTTTATAAACGTTGCGAAATAAATCCAAATGTTTCACCTTTTCAGAGATTTAAGCCAAACGTTTAAAACATTGTGTAACAAATCCAAACGTTTCCCCTTTTTAGGAATTTAAGACAAACGTTTACAAATCTAAATGTCTACAAACGTTACGAAACAAATTCAAATGTTTCACCTTTTTTGCAATTTAATCCAAACGTTTACAAATGTTACGAAACAAATCCAAACGTTTCAACTTTTTAGCGATTTAAGTCAAACCTTTACAAACGTTGCGAACCAAATCCAAGCGTTTCACCTTTTAAGCGATTTAAGCCAAACGTATACAAATGTTCCGAAACAAATCCAAACGTTTCACCTTTTTAGCGATTTAAGCCAAACGTTTACAAACGTTACGAAACCAAAACCAAACGTTTAAAACGTTACAAAACAAATCCAAATGTTTCACCTTTTTAGCAATATGAGCCAATCGTTTACAAATCCAAACGTTTACAAACGTTACGGAACAAATCCAAATGTTTCCCCTTTTTAGCAGTTTAAGCCAAACATTTACAAATCCAAACGTTTACAAACGTTACAAAACAAATCCAAATGTTTCACCTTTTTAGCAATTTAGGTCAAACGTTTACAAATGTTATGAAATAAATGAAAATGTTTCACCTTTTTAGCGATTTAAACCAACGTTTATAAACGTTACAAAACAAAACAAAACGTTTGTAAACTTTACGAAACAAATCCAAATGTTTGAAACCAAATGTCTACCAACGTTACAAAACAAATCCAAATGTTTCACCTTTTTAGCGATTTAAACCAAACGTTTATAAATGTTATGAAACAAATCCAAACGATTAAAATGTTAAGAAACAAATCCAAACGTTTCCCCTTTTTAACAATTTAAGCCAAACGTTTACAAACATTACGAAAAAAATCCAGACATTTACAAACGTTACGAAACAATTCCAAACATTTAACATTTTTAACGATTTAAGCCAAACGTTTACAAACGTTACGAAACAAATCCAAGTCAAACGTTTACAAACGTTACGAAAGAAATTAAATCGTTTCGAATCAAATCCAAGTCAAACAAATACAAACGTTACGAAAGAAATTAAAGCGTTTCAAAAAATTAAAAACTTTAACTGGATTAAAGTCACGAAACATATACACTTAGTCTAATTTGAAACACATCATGCATAAGTGTATCAAAATTACAGCAACAAATCTTAATATTAAAAAATTTGAACAAAATTTAATTCAATTCAATTTTCATAGTCAATTAAATGAAAATTGAATATAATTGTTGGATCATTCATTAATCATGAATTCATAATGATTATATAAATATAAATCATCAACAAAATTCATATATATATAATCATTAATCAAAAATTCAAACAATTCTAAACAAGATTGGCTCCAATACCAATTGTTAGAAAAACTTAATAAGTTAAGTACTTTAAGTTCTTGTTTAGAAGATTGTTTGAGAAAACTAAATGCGGAACATACCTGAATCCATGATTGAAATCTTGAAGAAGAACAAGAGTAGGGGGATTGATCTTCTAATTGATTGTGTTATAGTTTTTGCATATGTCTAAATGGCAAATGGGAAGCCTATTTAAACAAACCCAATAGACACATCAATTAGGGACCACAACCTTTCGTAAATAACTAATCGTGTAAATTACTAATAAGCCCATTATTAATTAGTAATTTACACCTCAGGAATTCTACACATATAAATTAATCCCCGCACTTTATTTTAGATGACTTTGACCCTAAATTAGATTATAACATCTCAATTGGGTCCTCTAAACTTTATGACAACAATGTGTATATGATTATTAACTATAATACATGTACGTCTACATGTTTATATGTATCTATAAGTACGTATGCATATTATTACAATCCAAAATCTAACAGTTGAATCTAATCGAGTCTATTTAAGTGATATATTTAAGTGTATGTACCTTTGGTTCTACTTGCCAAGTGTTGGCAAGCTTATTTGGCTAAATTATGTTTTGGCATTATTAAGTTAGGGTATGAGTTCTTATTAAAATAACTTTGGTTTCATTTAAGGTTTGATTTAAGACTTTGGTTTTAACTTTGGTTTATGGATGGGTCGGGTTAGACGTGATCTCCCGACATGTGATGTTGAGCTATACTGCAGTTAAGGCTAACACACTACTTTGGGAAATCTTTTGATTTTAAATAAAGTATTTAAGCTATGAAAGGACTTTGGTTTTGTTTTAAAGATAAGAACTCACCTAAGCTTAATTCGTCTAACTTTGTTATTTGGTTTGAATGAAATATTTTGGATATACATTGGTACTTGGTCACCTTGGTTGATTCTTTGGTTGTGTTCGAGATGCTAGTCCTATGTGGTGTCTAGTATTCTTAGAGTTAGGGCTTGTTCGGATTTTAACTTGTATAATATTTTAGACCCGTCGACTGCTCGTGCTTCGGAGTCTACGCAGGGTTAGCTGTTTGCCAAGATTCACGTGGATAAGCAAGCAGTGAGTTTGTAATGTTATTTACCGCTTTATTAAGTACCGCACATTATTTTAGTATATCAAATGTTTGTGAACTGTTTTAAGGATTATGGATCTGGATTAAAACGAGCTACTCGATAGGCTTGTATCGAGACTGCGTGCACCAGTAAGTACTTTGGGATTTGCTGACCAATGTCTGTCCTATTTTGGGAATCGATGAGGATTTGTTCCCATCTACTTTGGATAATACTTTGGGTGATATACTTTGGGATTTCATTTCAATATTGTTTTCCATAATCGAATATATATAAAAGTATAAAAGGATTTGTTTTAAGGGTTTTAAACTTAATAAATGTAAATAGCATTATGAACTCATCTCAGTATATCTGACCCCGTTGTTTTCCCAATTTTTCCAGGCTTATGATTTGGAGAGTGTTGGTTATCTCTGTTTCTTTGTTTTCCTCGGAGGTTTTTATGTCAATAAAGCTAGTCAACTTTTTTATCTCTTAGACCCGCAGTAAAACTAGTATTGTGTTGATTATTACACTTTTGGATTGTCGTAGTGCTACGACTTTTATGTTATTATACCTTGGCATGTTACATTGGATTATTTTTATATATATATGAGGCATAATTTATAGTTTTGGATTACCATGAAGTTATGATATTACAACTGTTGTATAAACTGCTAGACTTTGGTTGGAGTCTCGGTTGCCCCCGAGCAGTGGTTTTCTTGCAGGTTTATTTGTATATAAGGTTATCAGCGAGGCTTGCTACGGGTTTTGGTACGACCATACCCATACCCTAGCGCCGGTCGCGATCCATGAAACTGGGTCGTGACAGTTTTGGACACCACTAATCAAAGGAAAATCGCCTAGAAATAGTTTAGAATGAGTTTTGGGTTTAAAAAATCGAATAGGGGCTGATTAGGTCGCAGAAACGGGGTTTAAATAGGTAAAAACGAAGCTAACCGGACCTACGGCCGGTTCTACCTAGCAGGTCCGGTTATAGGTCCGGTTGACCCACTGCCACAACAAAAAATGAAGTGGACCGGTGTCACGACCCGAAATCTCGAGTCGAGACCGGCGCTAGGGAATGGGAGTGGTTGCTCCGAAACCCGTAGCAAGCCTGAAAAACACTATAAATTTTTCGCTTTTAAAAGAAACGTATGAAACTTTTATTAAATAACTGATGGGACAAAACATCAGAGTTTAAATGCGCTTTAAAACATTTGATTACAATAAGACTATACTAATCTACTGCGGACAACTAGAACTTAAAACCTTCTTTACAGTCTTTTATCAAAGCAGACTTCCGAGAAATAAACGTTCGGAAGCCTTCATCAAAATCGGACCAGCTTTCCTGAAAAATGATTCCACAACGTGGGTCAGATATACTGGTGAGTTCATGCCGTTACAAATAAATATTTCATAAAGTTAAAAACCGTTTTATATTTAAAATAACTTTATGTATTTTCGAAATCCTTTGAAAACGTCTTTAAAACAATTGAAGCCTGAGCTCACACATAACATATTTCAATCAAAACTTCAATATCAAAGAATGTCAACCATATACGTTGACCTTTAAATTAAACCACATTTCTTAAATTCGTCCATCTACATTGATGGCGAAACTTATCAACACATCATACATGCATAATCTTATGGGACCGATAGCACAGCCAACCGATCAACCATATCCACAACATACATAAATCTTAAGGGACCGATAGCACAGCCAACCGATCAACCTTATTCACCTGACATCGATAGCGAAGCCAACCGATGTAACACACACACACATTCTTGACATCGATAGCGAAGCCAACCGATGTAACACACACACATTCCTGACATCGATAGCGAAGCCAACCGATGTAACACACACACATAAACTGACATCGATAGCGAAGCCAACCGATGTAACACACACACATAAACTGACATCGATAGCGAAGCCAACCGATGTAACACACACACACATTCCTGACATCGATAGCGAAGCCAACCGATGTAACACACACACACATTCTGACATCGATAGCGAAGCCAACCGATGTAACACACACACACATTCCTGACATCGATAGCGAAGCCAACCGATGTAACACACACACATTCCTGACATCGATAGCGAAGCCAACCGATGTAACA
Source organism: Mercurialis annua (assembly GCF_937616625.2). Taxonomy (NCBI): domain Eukaryota; kingdom Viridiplantae; phylum Streptophyta; class Magnoliopsida; order Malpighiales; family Euphorbiaceae; genus Mercurialis; species Mercurialis annua. The sequence continues at coordinate 32,220,043 of NC_065570.1, forward strand.
CACACACATTCCTGACATCGATAGCGAAGCCAACCGATGTAACACACACACATTCCTGACATCGATAGCGAAGCCAACCGATGTAACACACATTCAAGCATAAACAATTGCATAATAATTTTAAAAACTATGTGTGTACCTTTCTATATCAAAATAATATATACATATAGTATATACATAAAACATACATCCATACAAGGCATGTAAACATATAACACCGCAACACATTTATCACATAGTATATTAAAATAGGAGACTTTACGAATACCGAAATGTAAAAACATGTACTCACAGAAACCGTTTAACTACGGTATTACTCCGTCAATGCTCCTTTAAACAACTCCGTTAATTCCCTTGGTCCTCCGACTCGATAGCTCGACAACTTGTCGAATCTAGTTAGGATCAAAATATTAATTCTCTTAATTAATAAAATCCTAACTCTAGAATTAACTCTATACAATATTAATTTAATTTAATTAATTAATTCTAATCCCCAAATAATTTCTTATTTAATAAGTTCATAACTTATTTTATTCATGTAATTTTTTCTTTACTTATCTCTTTTTACACATAAAACCATTATTCAGAAATATTCATTTAAATATTTCATTTTTCATAAATATACTTTATTATATAAAATATATTTCCTTATATAGAACAATACTTTCCACTTCAAGGTTATTTATTTAAATTTATTAAAACATCCCCGTATTATCTTAAATTCCACTTTTGGTTAAAATACCAAAATACCCTTAAACTTTTCAAAATTGACCGTTTAGGTCCTTTTGTAAATCAATCGATTTTAAAATCGACAAAATTACTTAAAATAGCCAAAATAATTTTACCTCAGATTATTAACAAATATAATCTGGAAACTTTGGCTAACATACCATGTAGCCTTTCAACTTTGGAAAAATACGATTTAACTCAAAAACTCTAGTTTTCGGCAAACATATCCAATTCTTTCAAAAATCATCAAGATTCTTTAAAATTCTCAAAATCATTTCACATCAGATTATACACATCAATAATCTGGAAATATGGTTAAATTACAGGTTGGTCCTTTATTTTTACAAAAAATACATTTTAACCCCTAAACTTTAAATTTTGACAATCAAGTCCAAACCCAACCAAATTCAATAAATCAACAACTCTCAAACTCAGAATCCCATTTATGTTTTGATCACTCCGGTCACCAAATTCCGGTCACCGGATTCCGGTCAAGCTCCGATGAGCTTTAAAAACCGTTAAAACGTTCAAAAATCATTTTTACACAATTTTAATCACCCAAAAATCTACCAATATATATTTATTTTAATTATCATATTAAAACAGCAGCCCCAAAATTAAAATAAATTATTTTTCATAATTTTAATAATTTTAACAATTTAAAACCGTATAAACAATTAATAATCAAAACCGATTATTAATCCGTCAAAACACCTCAACTAAATCAATTAAATTCCATAAATAATCAACATATATATTTCATACATTTTTCATGAATAATTTCTGTCCAGAAATTAAAATGACAAAAATACCCTTTTTAAACATTTTTTTACCGATTAAACTATTATAAAAATTAAACCCGATTAACAAACCATTAAAAATTCACCATTAAACATTTATTCACCATCAACCCAACATCTAACTCAAACATAAACCAATTTATTTCCAGAAATTTAAAATCCATTTATTTATCATTTTTAAGCGATTTTTAAGCCTTTAAAACTATTAAAAATCGAACTCCAAACCATTAAATTAATACCCGAAATGTTTAACATTTTTAATCCACAAAAATCACACTTTAAAGCATATATTAACCTCACCATTTAGATCAGCCCAGAAAATTAAAATAATTAATTTAATTTCACGGAAAAATTATTTTAAAACCGAAACCCAACAAACTAGCAATTAAAACCAACTAATCAACCATTAAACAACAAGTTTTAATCATCCTAAGCATGTATCTATGGTTCATTCAACATCAGCAAATAAAAGTTAAGATTTGAGCTTTGAAATTCACCTTGATCCAACATGCAAAGATAGATTAACGATCTACGGAAAATGCTCAACGTTTTTCGTTAAGAAACTTTTGTGAGTAAAGTTAAAAATCTAGGACTTGTGTTTTATTTTTTTTTATTTGAGAGCTTAGGCACCCACACAACAATGGAGAATAGAATTATGCTAGAGAAATGAAGAAGAAGATTAAGAAACTTGGGCATCAAGTTTGTCTAGAGAAATATCTAGATATTAGTTTGATGTTTTATTTATTTACAAGTTTGCCATTATGGCATTCTTGTAAATAAATCGAACTCTAGGGGCAAAATAAACTCAAGTTTCTCAAATATTCAAAAACATTAAATCATAACATATGGGCTGAATTAAAATATTTTTGGGCCTATAAAATAATTAAAATAATTATTTTGACGGTTTTTTAGCGTAAAATCACAAAATTCACATTTAACACATAAAATTGCCAAAAGTCAAACTTAAGGCAAAACACACACAAAATCACATTTTCACACTTATAAGTTCATCTCGTGAATTTAATAACTATTTTCGAGGTCCTACTTAATAAAAATTAGACACGCGCGAAAATAAATACTATCAAATAATACGGGGTATTACAACCGGACCTGCGGCTTGTTCTACCCAGCAGGTCCGGTTGACCCAAAAAAGGGTCAAATCGACAATTCGAACGGTCGAATTAAATCTTAGGTGAAACATATCAAAAATGCAGCCTGATCCGGCGATTCAATTGGGAGATATAGACGTTTTAATACAGTATGGCATATTTTAAAAACATTACATTGTTTCGATAACAACCCGGAAATAAATTAATTCATCAATACTTAGAGACTTAAGGGTACACATAAGTCACTCAACATGACACAACCAAGGTACCACATATGCTAATCAAACATATATCAATCCGAAAACAAGTCAAAATCACAATGAGAACATGTCGAAGCGAAACATAACAAAAGTCCATCACAAACCAAACATTAAACGGATAACTACACCACCAAAACAAGTCGGAAAACACGGGATATTACATTCTCCACACCGTATAAAAAATTGTCCTCGAATTTAACATAAAACAACTCAAATAAAACATAAAAGATAGTGTGCTCACAAAATAATAAAAACACATAAGCAACAAACCCAAAAGAAAAGAATAGTGATTCTGCAAAATGGATTATGTCTCCAAAGTACACTTCTCAACCGAGTAATTAAGCCACAAGTTCAACCATACTGTTTTTTTATAAAAACAATCATTTGTCAACACCAATCCAAATGTAATATTTTGAAATACGAAAAATTCATTTTTACTTGCAAAATTAACCAAAAATCACATTTTTGAAGTACTATGACCAAACCGCTCATCTGTCTCTCGTGTCAAAATACAACCGAAATCAAAACAATTTCCTTAATAAAACTATAAAACCAACGTGCGGTCAAACAACATAAAGCACAAAACAAGCTTAAAGATTTAACAGAAAAATCCTTTAAAAACCTCACAAGACCAACGCCTAGCGTATCATATTACGTGCCAACCTGTTTAGCACCCAACAACACAGCCAAAACCAAACTGTATTCACCATTAAAGTGAAAGCAATCCAATTATAACCAAAATCATCCAAAGCATAAAAGCCAATAAGTAATCACCCAAGGTAAACATCATATAAAGCACAACAACCAACAAAGTATAACCCGAAGTAAACACCATATAAGGCACAACAGTCCACAAAACATCACCCAAAGTGTATCTCCTATATGGCACAACAGCTAACAAATCACCCAATGTATAAGCAATAAACATTTCAAAATAAAGCATTAGTAACACATATGACCGACACTCCACTTTCTTATAGATGAAGGTAGAAAGTTTTGAAAACAAAAGATGACGTTTCAAAAAACAAGACTTGAATACTAATTCCGCAGTAGACCCTATGACACAACAACATTTAATATGCCTTAAAGCAGTAAACACGTAACATGCAAAATGGCCTTGGTTTGAAACCAAAGCTCTGATACCAACTTTGTCACGATCCAATTACGAGGATCGAGACCGGCGCTAGGGTATGGGTATGGTTGTACCAAAACCCGTAGCTAGCCTTGCGGATAAACAAAACATCAAATAAACCTGCATGAAACCATTGTTTGAGGGCAACCGAGACTCCAACCTAAGTCTAAAAATTTATATAAACAAATGCTCGACTCAATCCCGAGACTCCAACATCATACTTATATAAAATAAAAACCAGAGTATGAAATGCCAGCAACATAAATAAACAGTCGAACCAATCCGACAAACCAAAGTATAATAATCATAAAGACTAAATAGTTCTACTGCGGTCTAAGAGTAATAAACAGTTGACTAGTTTTATTAAAAACAAAGAACCTCTGAAGGAATCAAGAAAACGGAGGTCAACCAAAAACTCTCAAATCATAAACCTGGAAAAATTGGGAAGACAACGAGGTCATATATATTGAGATGAGTTCATAATGTATTTACATTTATCAAGTTTAAAACCCTTAAAACAAATCCTTTTATACTAATATACATAAGATTATGGAAATAACAGTATTGAAATGATCCCAGCGTAAGTATGGTGTAGCATATTGAACCCAGAGTGGAGGGTAGAAAATCCTCGTCATATACCGCCGTAAGCAAGATATTAGTTTGACGATCCCAGAGTACTTACCGGTGCACACAGTCTTGATACAAGCCTATCGAGTAGTTCGTTTCAATCCAGATCCATAATCGTTTAAAACAGTTCGAAAATAGTTTATATACTAAAATAATTGCGGTACTTAATAAAGCGGTAAATAAAACTACAAACTCACTGCTTGCTAATCCACATGCCAATCTTAGCAAGCAAGCTAACCCTGTGCATACTCTGAAGCACGAGCAGTCGATGGGTCTAAAAAAAGGCACATGTTAAAAACCATATAATTCCTAACTCTAAGAATACTAGACACCATGAAAGACCAACATTTCAAAAATAAGGCATGGGTAAACATTTGGTTTAAATGGCTAAAAATGTGTAACATTTAGATTTGTTTTGTAACGTTTGTAAACATTTGGCTTAAATCGCTAAAAAGGTGAAACATTTGGATGTGTTTCGTAACGTTTTAAACGTTTGGATTTGTTTCCTAACATTTGTAAACGTTTGGCTTAAATTGCTAAAAAGGTGAAACGTTTTTTTTTTTCCTAATGTTTGTAAATGTTTGGCTTCAATCGCTAAAAAGGTGAAACGTTTGGATTGGTTTGGTAACGTTTTAAACATTTGGATTTGTTTCGTAACATTTTAAACGTTTGGATTGGTTTTGCAACGTTCGTAAACGTTTGGCTTTAATCGTTAAAAAGATGAAATTTTTGGATTTGTTTTGTAACGTTATAAACGTTTGGATTAAATCGCTAATAATGAGAAACATTTGGATTTATTTCGTAACGTTTTAAAACGTTTGTCTTAAATTGCTAAAAAGGTGAAACGTTTGGATTTATTTCGTAACGTTTTAAACGTTTGGATTGGTTTTGTAACGTTTTAAACTTTTGGCTAAAATCACTAAAAAGGGGAAACGTTTGGATTTGTTTGGTAACATTTATAAACGTTTGGCTTAAATGTCTAAAATGGCGAAAGGTTTAGATTTGTTTCGTAAAGTTTTAAATGTTTGGATTGGTTTCATAACGTTTTAAACATTTGGCTTAAATCGCTAAAACGGTGAAATGCTAAAAAGGTGAAACATTTGGTTTTATTTCATAAGGTTTGTAAATGTTTGGTTTAAATCGCTGAAAATGTGTAACGTTGGATATGTTTTGTAATTTTTGTAAACGTTTGGATTGTTTTCGTAACGTTTTAAACGTTTGGCTTAAGTCGCCAAAAAGGTGAAACATTTGGTTTTTTTCGTAACGTTTGTAAACGTTTGGCTTAAATCACTAAAAAGGTGAAACGTTTGGATTTGTTTCGTAACGTTTGTAAACGTTTGGCCTAAATCGCTAAAAAGGGGAAACGTTTGGATTTATTTAGTAACATTTGTAAACGTTTGGCCTAAATCGCTAAAAAGGTCAAACGTTTGGATTTGTTTCGTAACGTTTGTAAACATTTTCTTAAATCGATAAAAAGGTGAAACTTTAGGATTTGTTTCGTAACGTTTGTAAACGTTTAATCGCAAAAAATGTGAAAGGTTTGGATCTTTTTCTTAACGTTTGTAAATATTTGGCTTAAATCGCTAGAAAGGGGAAACGTTTGGATTTGTTTCGTAACATTCGTAAACGTTTAGCTTCAATCGCTAAAAAGGGGAAACGTTTGGATTTGTTTCCTAACGTTTGTAAACCTTTGGCTTAAATCGCTACAAAGGGAAAACATTTGGATTTGTTTCGTAATATTTGCAAATGTTTGGCCTAAATTGCTAAAAAGGGGAAACGTTTGGATTTGTTTAGTAACGTTTGTAAACATTTGGCTTCAATCGCTAAAAAGGGGAAACGTTTGGATTTGTTTCGTAATGTTTGTAAACGTTTGGCTTCAATCGCTAAAAAGGGGAAACGTTTGGATTTGTTTCGTAACGTTTTAAATGTTTGGCTTGAATTGATTAAAAGGAGAAACATAACGTTTTAAACATTCGGATTTGTTTCGTAACGTTTGTAAACATTTGGCTTAAATTGCTAAAAAGTTGAAATGTTATGTTTTATTTTGTAACGTTTGTAGATATTCAGATTGGTTTCGTAAAGTTCTAAACGTTTGGCTTAAATCGCTAAAAAGGTGAAATGTTTGGTTTTGTTTCATAAAGTTTTAACCGTTTGGATTGGTTTGTAACGTTTTGATTATTTGGCTTAAATCTCTAAAAAGGTGAAATATTTGGATTTGTTTCGTAACGTTTGTAAATGTTTGGCTTAAATTGCTAAAAAGGTGAATCATTTGGTTTTGTTTCGTACTGTTTGTAAACGTTTGGATTTATTTTGTAACGCTGTAAACGTTTGGATTTTTTCGTAACGTTTTAAACGTTTTGTTTAAATTGCTAAAAAGGTGAAACTTTAGTATTTGTTTCATAACATTTGTAAACGTTTGGTTTAAATCGCTTAGATGGTGAGACATATGGATTTGTTTCGTAACATTTGTAAACGTTTGGCTTAAATCACTAAAAAGGTGAAACGTTTGGATTTGTTTCATAACGTTTGGCTTAAATTACTAAAAAGGTGAAAATTAGGATTTTTTCCGTAACGTTTGTAAACTTTTGGCTTAAATCGCTAAAAAGGTGATATGTTTGGATTTGTTTCGTGACGTTTGTAAACGTTTGGCATAAATCGCTAAAAAGGTGAAACGTTTGGATTTGTTTCGTAACGTTTGAAACGTTAGGATTCATTTCGTAACGTTTTAAACGTTTGGTTTTGTTTTGTAACATTTGTATATATTTGGATTGGTTTCGTAGCGTTATAAACGTTTGGCTTAAATCACTAAAAAGGTGAAAGGTTTGGATTTGTTTCGTAACGTTTTAAACGTTTGGATTGGTTTTGCAACATTTTATATTTTTGGCTTAGTTTGCTAAAATGGTGAAACATTTGGATTTGTTTCGTAACGTTTTAAACGTTTGGATTGGTTTTGTAAAGTTTTAAACATTTGGATTAAATCGCTAAAAAGGTGAAACGTTAGGATTTATTTCATAATGTTCGTAAATGTTTGTCTTCAATCGCTAAAAAAGGGAAACGTTTGGATTTGTTTCTTAACGTTTGCCTTAAATCGCTAAAAAAGGGAAACATTTTATTTGTTTCGTACCGTTTGTAAAAACGTTTGGCTTAAATATCTAAAAAGGGAAAACGTTTGGATTTGTTTCGTAACGTTTGTAAACGTTTGTCTTCAATTGCTTAAAAGGTGAAATGTTTTGATTTGTTTCATAACGTTTGCAAACGTTTGGCTTAAAATAACTAAAAAGTTGAAAGGTTAGGATTTGTTTCGTAATGTTTGTAAACGTTTGGCTTAAATTTCTAAAAAGGTGAAACATTTGGATTTGTTTCCTAACGTTTGTAAACGTTTGGCTTAAATTGCTAAAAAGGTGATATGTTTGCATTTGTTTGGTAACGTTTGTAAACGTTTGGCTTAAATCGCTAAAAAGGTTAAACGATTGGATTTGTTTCATAACGTTTGAAACGTTAGGATTTTTTTCGAATCGTTTTAAATGTTTGGCATGAATTGATTAAAAGGGAAAACATAACGTTTTAAACGTTCGCATTTGTTTCGTAACGTTTGTAAACGTTTGGCTTAAATCGCTAAAAAGGGGAAACATTTCATTAGTTTCGTACCGTTTGTAAAAACGTTTGGCTTAAATATCTAAAAAAGGGGAACGTTTGGATTTGTTTCGTAACGTTTGTAAACGTTTGGCTTCAATTGCTAAAAAGTTGAAATGTTTTGATTTGTTTCATAACGTTTGCAAACGTTTGGCTTAAAATAACTAAAAAGGTGAAAGGTTAAGATTTGTTTCGTAAAGTTTGTAAACGTTTGGCTTAAATCGCTAAAAAGGTGAAACATTTGGATTTGTTTCCTAATATTTGTAAATGTTTGGCTTTAATTGCTAAAAAGGTGATATGTTTGGATTTATTTCGTATTGTTTGTAAACGTTTGGCTTAAATCGCTAAAAAGGTTAAACGATTGGATTTATTTCATAACGTTTGAAATGTTAGGATTTGTTTCGAATCGTTTTAAATGTTTGGCATGAATTGATTAAAAGGGGAAACATAACGTTTTAAACTTTCGGATTTGTTTCGTAACGTTTGTAAACATTTGGCTTAAATTGCTAAAAAGTTGAAACGTTCGGTTTTGTTTTGTAATGTTTGTAGATATTCAGATTAGTTTCGTAAAGTTTTAAACATTTGTCTTAAATTACTAAAAAGGTGAAATGTTTGGTTTTGTTTCATAACGTTTTAAACGTTTGGATTGGTTTTGTAACGTTTTAATTATTTGGCTTAAATCTCTAAAAAGATGAAACTTTTGGATTTGTTTCGTAACGTTTGTAAATGTTTGGCTTAAATTGCTAAAACGGTGAAACGTTTATTTTTTTTCGTAACGTTTGTAAACATTTGGATTTTTTTAAAACGTTTTAAACGTTTAAATTTTTTCGTAATGTTTTAAACGTTTGGTTTAAATTGCTAAAAAGGTGAAACTTTAGGATTTGTTTCGTTACATTTGTAGACGTTTGGCTCAAATGGCAAAGATGGCGAAACATTTGGATTTGTTTCGTAAAATTTGTAAATGTTAGGCTTAAATCGTTAAAAAGGTGAAACGTTTGGATTTGTTTCATAATGTTTGCAAACGTTTGACTTAAATTGATAAAAAGGTGACACGTTAGGATTTGTTCCATAACGTTTGTAAACGTTTGGCTTAAATCGCTAAAAAGGTGAAACGTTTGGATTTGTTTCGTAATGTTTGAAACGTTAGGATTTGTTTCGTAACGTTTTAAATATTTGCCTTAAATTGATTAAAAGGGGAACGTAACTTTATAAACGTTCGGATTTGTTGCATAACGTTTGTAAACATTTGCCTTAAATTGCTAAAAAGGTAAAACGTCTGGTTTTGTTTTGTAACATTTGTATATATTCGGATTGGTTTCGTAACATTTTAAACGTTTGGCTTAAATCGATAAAAAGGTTAAAGGTTTGGATTTGTTTCGTAACGTTTAAAACGTTGGAATTGGTTTAGCAACGTTTTAAATTTTTGGTTTAAATTGCTAAAAAGGTGAAAAGTTTAGATTTGTTTCGTAACGTTTTAAACGTTCGGATTAGTTTCGTTAAGTTATTAACATTTGGCTTAAACTGCTAAAAAGGTGAAACGTTACGATTTGTTTCGTAACTTTTGTAAACGTTTGGCTTCAATCGAGAAAAAGGTGAAACGTTTGGATTTTTTTGTAACGTTTGTAAATGTTTGGCTTGAACCGCTAAAAGGGGAAACGTTTGGATTTGTTTCGTAATGTTTGTAAACGTTTGTCTTCAATCGCTAAAAAGGTGAAATCTTTAGAATTGTTTCATAACGTTTGCAAACGTTTAGCTTAAAATAACTAAAAAGGTGAAATGTTAGAATTTGTTTTGTAACGTTTGTAAACGTTTAGCTTAAATCGCTATAAAGGTGAAACATTTGGATTTGTTTCCTAAAGTTTGTAAACGTTTGGCTTAAATCGCTAAAAAGGTGATATGTTTGGATTTGTTTCGTAACGTTTGTAAACCTTTGGCTTAAATCGCTACAAAGGGAAAACTTTTGCATTTGTTTCGTAATGTTTGCAAACGTTTGGCCTAAATTGCTAAAAAAGGGAAACGTTTGGATTTGTTTAGTAACGTTTGTAAACATTTGGCTTCAATCGCTAAAAAGGGGAAACGTTTGGATTTGTTTCGTAATGTTTGTAAACGTTTGGCTTCAATCGCTAAAAAGGGGAAACGTTTTGATTTGTTTCGTAACGTTTTAAATGTTTGGCTTGAATTGATTAAAAGGGGAAACATAACGTTTTAAACATTCGGATTTGTTTCGTAACGTTTGTAAACATTTGGCTTAAATTGCTAAAAAGTTGAAATGTTATGTTTTGTTTTGTAACGTTTGTAGATATTCAGATTGGTTTCGTAAAGTTCTAAACGTTTGGCTTAAATCACTAAAAAGGTGAAATGTTTGGTTTTGTTTCATAAAGTTTTAACCGTTTGGATTGGTTTGTAACGTTTTGATTATTTGGCTTAAATCTCTAAAAAGGTGAAATATTTGGATTTGTTTCGTAACGTTTTGATTATTTGGCTTAAATCTCTAAAAAGGTGAAATATTTGGATTTGTTTCGTAACGTTTGTAAATGTTTGGCTTAAATTGCTAAAAAGGTGAATCATTTGGTTTTGTTTCGTAATGTTTGTAAATGTTTGGATTTATTTTGTAACGTTTTAAACGTTTGGATTTTTTCGTAACGTTTTAAACGTTTTGTTTAAATTGCTAAAAAGGTGAAACTTTAGTATTTTTTTCATAACATTTGTAAACGTTTTGTTTAAATCGCTTAGATAGTGAGACGTGTGGATTTGTTTCGTAACATTTGTAAACGTTTGGCTTAATTCGCTAAAAAGGGGAAACGTTTGGCTTAAATTGCTAAAAAGGTGAAAAATTAGTATTTTTTCTGTAACGTTTGTAAACTTTTGGCTTAAATCGCTAAAAAGGTGATATGTTTGGATTTGTTTCGTGACGTTTTTAAACGTTTGGCTTAAATCGCTAAAAAAGTGAAACGTTTGGATTTGTTTCGTAACGTTTGAAACGTTAGGATTTATTTCGTAACGTTTTAAATGTTTGCCTTAAATTGATTACAAGGGGAAACGTAACGTTTTAAATGTTCTGATTTGTTTCGTAACGTTCGTAAACATTTTTCTTAAATTGCTAAAAAGGTAAAACGTTTGGTTTTTTTTTGTAACATTTGTATATATTTGGATTGGTTTCGTAACGTTATAAACGTTTGGCTTAAATCACTAAAAAGGTGAAAGGTTTGGATTTGTTTCGTAACGTTTTAAACGTTTGGATTGGTTTTGCAACATTTTAAATTTTTGGCTTACTTTTCCAAAATGGTGAAACATTTGGATTTGTTTCGTAACGTTTTAAACGTTTGGATTGGTTTTGTAAAGTTTTAAATATTTGGATTAAATCGCTAAAAAGGTGAAACGTTAGGATTTATTTCATAATGTTTGTAAATGTTTGGCTTCAATCGCTAAAAAAGGGAAATATTTGGATTTGTTTCTTAACGTTTGCCTTAAATCGCTAAAAGGGGTAACATTTTATTTGTTTCATACCGTTTGTAAAAACGTTTGGCTTAAATATCTAAAAAGGGGAAACGTTTGGATTTGTTTCGTAACGTTTGTAAACGTTTGGCTTCAATTGCTAAAAAGGTGAAATGTTTTGATTTGTTTCATAACGTTTGCAAACGTTTGGCTTAAAATAACTAAAAAAGGTGAAAGGTTAGGATTTGTTTCGTAATGTTTGTAAACGTTTGGCTTAAATCGCTAGAAAGTGGAAACATTTGGATTTGTTTCCTAACGTTTGTAAACGTTTGGCTTAAAATGCTAAAAAGGTGATATGTTTGCATTTGTTTGGTAACGTTTGTAAACGTTTGGCTTAAATAGCTAAAAAGGTTAAACGATTGGATTTGTTTCATAACGTTTGAAACGTTAGGATTTTTTTCGAACCGTTTTAAATGTTTGGCATGAATTGATTAAAAGGGGAAACATAACGTTTTAAACGTTCGCATTTGTTTCGTAACGTCTGTAAACGTTTGGCTTAAATCGCTAAAAAGGGGAAACATTTCATTTGTTTCGTACCGTTTGTAAAAACGTTTGGCTTAAATATCTAAAAAGGGGAAACATTTGGATTTGTTTCATAACGTTTGTAAACGTTTGGCTTAAATTGCTAAAAAGGTGAAAAATTAGGATTTGTCCTGTAACGTTTGTAAACTTTTGGCTTAAATCGCTAAAAAGGTGATATGTTTGGATTTGTTTCGTGACGTTTGTAAACGTTTGGCTTAAATTGCTAAAAAGGTGAAACGTTTGGATTTCTTTCGTAACGTTTGAAACGTTAGGATTCATTTCGTAACGTTTTAAATGTTTGCCTTAAATTGATTACAAGGGGAAACGTAACGTTTTAAATGTTCTGATTTGTTTCGTAACGTTCGTAAACATTTTGCTTAAATTGCTAATAAGGTAAAACGTTTGGTTTTGTTTTGTAACATTTGTATATATTTGGATTGGTTTCGTAGCGTTATAAACGTTTGTCTTAAATCACTAAAAAGGTGAAAGGTTTGGATTTATTTCGTAACGTTTTAAACGTTTGGATTGGTTTTGCAACATTTTAAATTTTTGGCTTAGTTTGCTAAAATGGTGAAACATTTGGATTTGTTTCGTAACGTTTTAAACGTTTGGATTGGTTTTGTAAAGTTTTAAACATTTGGATTAAATCGCTAAAAAGGTGAAACGTTAGGATTTATTTCATAATGTTTGTAAATGTTTGGCTTCAATTGCTAAAAAAGGGAAACATTTGGATTTGTTTCTTAACGTTTGCCTTAAATCGCTAAAAAGGGGAAACATTTTATTTGTTTCGTACCGTTTGTAAAAACGTTTGGCTTAAATATCTAAAAAGGGGAAACATTTGGATTTGTTTCGTAACGTTTGTAAACATTTGGCTTAAATTGCTAAAAAGTTGAAACGTTCGGTTTTGTTTTGTAATGTTTGTAGATATTCAGATTAGTTTCGTAAAGTTTTAAACATTTGGCTTAAATCACTAAAAAGGTGAAATGTTTGGTTTTGTTTCATAACGTTTTAAACGTTTGGATTGGTTTTGTAACGTTTTAATTATTTGGCTTAAATCTCTAAAAAGGTGAAACGTTTGGATTTGTTTCGTAACGTTTGTAAATGTTTGGCTTAAATTGCTAAAACGGTGAAACGTTTAGTTTTTTTCGTAACGTTTGTAAACATTTGGATTTGTTTTATAACGTTTTAAACGTTTAAATTTTTTCGTAACGTTTTAAACGTTTGGTTTAAATTGCTAAAAAGGTGAAACTTAAGGATTTGTTTCGTTACATTTGTAAACGTTTGGCTTAAATGGCTAAGATGGCGAAACATTTCGATTTGTTTCGTAAAATTTGTAAATGTTAGGCTTAAATCGTTAAAAAGGTGAAACGTTTGGATTTGTTTCATAACGTTTGCAAACGTTTGACTTAAATAGATAAAAAGGTGAAACGTTAGGATTTGTTCCGTAACTTTTGTAAACGTTTGGCTTAAATCGCTAAAAAGGTGAAACGTTTGGATTTTTTTCGTAATGTTTGAAACGTTAGGATTTGTTTCGTAACGTTTGAAATGTTTCCCTTAAATTGATTAAAAGGGGAACGTAACGTTATAAACGTTAGGATTTGTTTCATATCGTTTGTAAACATTTGCCTTAAATTGCTAAAAAGGTAAAACGCTTGATTTTGTTTTGTAACATTTGTATATATTCGGATTGGTTTCGTAACATTTTAAACGTTTGGCTTAAATCGATAAAAAGGTTAAAGGTTTGGATTTGTTTCGTAACGTTTAAAACGTTGGAATTAGTTTTGCAACGTTTTAAATTTTTGGTTTAAATTGCTAAAAAGGTGAAAATTTAGATTTGTTTCGTAATTTTTTAAACGTTCGGATTGGTTTCGTTAATTTTTTAACATTTGGCTTAAATTGCTAAAAAGGTGAAACGTTAGGATTTGTTTCGTAACTTTTGTAAACGTTTGGCTTCAATCGAGAAAAAGCTGAAACGTTTGGATTTTTTTCGTAACGTTTGTAAATGTTTGGCTTAAACCGCTAAAAGGGGAAACGTTTGGATTTGTTTCGTAATGTTTGTAAACGTTTGTCTTCAATCGCTAAAAAGGTGAAATCTTTGGAATTGTTTCATAACGTTTGCAAACGTTTAGCTTAAAATAACTAAAAAGGTGATATGTTAGAATTTGTTTTGTAACGTTTGTAAATGATTAGCTTAAACCGCTAAAAAGGTGAAACATTTGGATTTGTTTCCTAACGTTTGTAAACGTTTGGCTTAAATCGCTAAAAAGGTGATATGTTTGGATTTGTTTCGTAACGTTTGTAAACCTTTGGCTTAAATCCCTACAAAGGGAAAACATTTGGATTTGTTTCGTAATGTTTGCAAACGTTTGGCCTAAATTGCTAAAAAGGGGAAACGTTTGGATTTGTTTAGTAACGTTTGTAAACATTTGGCTTCAATCGCTAAAAAGGGGAAACGTTTGGATTTGTTTCGTAATGTTTGTAAACGTTTGGCTTCAATCGCTAAAAAGGGGAAACGTTTGGATTTGTTTCGTAACGTTTTAAATGTTTGGCTTGAATTGATTAAAAGGGGAAACATAACGTTTTAAACATTCGGATTTGTTTCGTAACGTTTGTAAACATTTGGCTTAAATTGCTAAAAAGTTGAAATGTTATGTTTTGTTTTGTAACGTTTGTAGATATTCAGATTGGTTTCGTAAAGTTCTAAACGTTTGGCTTAAATCGCTAAAAATGTGAAATGTTTGGTTTTGTTTCATAAAGTTTTAACCGTTTGGATTGGTTTGTAACGTTTTGATTATTTGGCTTAAATCCCTAAAAAGGTAAAATATTTGGATTTGTTTCGTAACGTTTGTAAATGTTTGGCTTAAATTGCTAAAAAGGTGAATCATTTGGTTTTGTTTCGTACTGTTTGTAAACGTTTGGATTTATTTTGTAACGTTTTAAACGTTTGGATTTTTTCATAACGTTTTAAACGTTTTGTTTAAATTGCTAAAAAGGTGAAACTTTAGTATTTGTTTCATAACATTTGTAAACGTTTGGTTTAAATCGCTTAGATGGTGAGACATATGGATTTGTTTCGTAACATTTGTAAACGTTTGGCTTAAATCACTAAAAAGGTGAAACGTTTGGATTTGTTTCATAACGTTTGGCTTAAATTACTAAAAAGGTGAAAAATAAGGATTTTTTCCGTAACGTTTGTAAACTTTTGGCTTAAATCGCTAAAAAGGTGATATGTTTGGATTTGTTTCGTGACGTTTGTAAACGTTTGGCTTAAATCGCTAAAAAGGTGAAACGTTTGGATTTGTTTCGTAACGTTTGAAACGTTAGGATTCATTTCGTAACGTTTTAAATGTTTGCCTTAAATTGATTACAAGGGGAAACGTAACGTTTTAAATGTTCTGATTTGTTTCGTAACGTTCGTAAACATTTTGCTTAAATTGCTAAAAAGGTAAAACGTTTGGTTTTGTTTTGTAACATTTGTATATATTTGGATTGGTTTCGTAGCGTTATAAACGTTTGGCTTAAATCACTAAAAAGTTGAAAGGTTTGGATTTGTTTCGTAACGTTTTAAACGTTTGGATTGGTTTTGCAACATTTTTAAAATTTTTGGCTTAGTTTGCCAAAATGGTGAAACATTTGGATTTGTTTCGTAACGTTTTAAACGTTTGGATTGGTTTTGTAAAGTTTTAAACATTTGGATTAAATCGCTAAAAAGGTGAAACATTAGGATTTATTTCATAATGTTTGTAAATGTTTGGCTTCAATCGCTAAAAAAGGGAAACGTTTGGATTTGTTTCTTAACGTTTGCCTTAAATCGCTAAAAAGGGGTAACATTTTATTTGTTTCGTATCGTTTGTAAAAACGTTTGGCTTAAATATCTAAAAAGGGGAAACGTTTGGATTTGTTTCGTAACGTTTGTAAACGTTTGGCTTCAATTGCTAAAAAGGTGAAATGTTTTGATTTGTTTCATAACGTTTGTAAACGTTTGGCTTAAAATAACTAAAAAGTTTAAACGTTCGCATTTGTTTCGTAACGTTTGTAAACGTTTGGCTTAAATCGCTAGAAAGGTGAAACTTTGGGTTTGTTTCCTAACATTTGTAAACGTTTGGCTTCAAATGCTAAAAAGGTGATATGTTTGCATTTGTTTGGTAACGTTTGTAAACGTTTGGCTTAAATAGCTAAAAAGGTTAAACGATTGGATTTGTTTCATAACGTTTGAAACGTTAGGATTTTTTTCGAATCGTTTTAAATGTTTGGCATGAATTGATTAAAAGGGGAAACATATCGTTTTAAACGTTCGCATTTGTTTCGTAACGTTTGTAAACGTTTGGCTTAAATCGCTAGAAAGGTGAAACTTTGGGTTTGTTTCCTAACATTTGTAAACGTTTGGCTTCAAATGCTAAAAAGGTGATATGTTTGCATTTGTTTGGTAACGTTTGTAAACGTTTGGCTTAAATAGCTAAAAAGGTTAAACGATTGGATTTGTTTCATAACGTTTGAAACGTTAGGATTTTTTTCGAATCGTTTTAAATGTTTGGCATGAATTGATTAAAAGGGGAAACATATCGTTTTAAACGTTCGCATTTGTTTCGTAACGTTTGTAAACGTTTGGCTTAAATCGCTAAAAAGCGGAAACATTTCATTTGTTTCGTACCGTTTGTAAAAACGTTTGGCTTAAATATCTAAAAAGGGGAAACGTTTGGATTTGTTTCGTAACGTTTGTAAACGTTTGGCTTAAATTGCTAAAAAGATAAAAAATTAGGATTTGTTCCGTAACGTTTGTAAACTCTTGGCTTAAATCGCTAAAAAGGTGATATGTTTGGATTTGTTTAGTGACGTTTGTAAATGTTTGGCTTAAATCGCTAAAAAGGTGAAACGTTTGGATTTGTTTCGTAACGTTTGAAACGTTAGGATTCATTTCGTAACGTTTTAAATGTTTGCCTTAAATTGATTACAAGGGGAAACGTAATGTTTTAAATGTTCTGATTTGTTTCGTAACGTTCGTAAACATTTTGCTTAAATTACTAAAAAGGTAAAACGTTTGGTTTTATTTGTAACGTTTGTATATATTTGGATTGGTTTCGTAGCGTTATAAACGTTTGGCTTAAATCACTAAAAAGTTGAAAGGTTTGGATTTGTTTCGTAACGTTTTAAACGTTTGGATTGGTTTTGCAACATTTTTAAAAATTTTGGCTTAGTTTGCCAAAATGGTGAAACATTTGGATTTGTTTCGTAACGTTTTAAACGTTTGGATTGGTTTTGTAAAGTTTTAAACATTTGGATTAAATCGCTAAAAAGGTGAAACATTAGGATTTATGTCACGACCCATTTTCATGAATCGCGACCGGCGCTAGGGTATGGGTAAAGTAGTACCGAAACCCGTAGCTAGCCTTTCATTTAATTCATAAACACATAAACCTGCAGAAAACCAATGCTCGGGGGCAACCGAGACTTCAGCCTAAACTAGCAATTATAATAATCAACAGTTAATATAACATGCTTATTCAAATTTGGGTCTAAAATAGGCATAACATAAATAATCCGAAATAAATACATAACATGCCAGAGCAATATAACCAGTCAGACCAATCCGACAAACAACTGTAACAATAATAAAGACGTCTAGTCAACTACTGCGGTCTAAGAATAAATAGTTTGACAGTTTATCAAAATAAATGGAACCTCCGAGGGAAAAGTAAATGCGGAGATCACCAGACTCTCTCAGATCATAACCCTGGGAAAAATTGGGAAAAACAACGGGGTCAGATATACTGAGATGAGTTCATACCACTATTTACATTTATTAAGTGGAAAACCTTTAAAACGTTTAAAACATTTAATAACGATATTACAGATAATAGTTGGAACCCTAATCCACAATTCTAAATAATAATCATAATCCAATAGGTCTGGTCCCGAGAGCTGAGCTACACCGAGTTACCACTGACCACACTTATACCAGAGTCCCGAGAGCTGAGCTACACCGAGTTACTCTACCTGGTCCCGAGAGCTATGCTCACACCGAGTTACCACATTTCCATATATACCTTACCCAGATCAATACCGGTGCGCACGCAGTCCTAATGATGCCCATTAGGTAGCATGTTCCAACTAGTAGCCATAACATAAAAACAGTTCCAAAATATACGTACAGTATATATTTAATATTAAAATAACAATTTACTTAATAAAGCGGTAAATAGTAAATATAAACTCACTGCTTGCTAATCCACGTGAAATACCGGCAAGCAACTAACTCTGGTTCGCCTCTGAAGCACGAACAGTAGACGAGTCTAGACAAATAAAATAATTATTAAAATCAGACCCTAACTCTAAAGAGTACTAGACACCACATAGGACTAGCACGAATAACACGTCGGAATAACAATCCAAAGCACACACAAATAATACTCATTAGGTAAATAAAGCCCAATTAATATAAGTCTATTGAGTTCCCGCTTAAAATCCAATTTATAAATATTATTTAATAACCTTAAATAATAAATAATTTCTAAATAGTGGCTTAGCCGAGTTACCAATAACTACCAAGCTAACCTCACTGGTCGGGTGACCCAAGTCTAACCCGACTCAAAACAATTATCAATATAAACCCAAGTTTATTTTTATAAAATAAATTAACAAAATAATAATCCATTTTAAATGCGGAACTCAATAACTTCAATTCTAAGTAACCCAAGTTACAAATCAAAAACTTAATCATTTAAAGTTAATATAAATCCAGGGACTAAATTGTACTTTAACCAATTAGGGGCTAAACTGTACTTTTGCCAAATAGGGACTAAATTGTACTTTAGTCAATTTGATATCCGAAATCAATTTAATTGCTTTTATTTATAATTAAAACAAAACATAAAATTACTAATTAAAAACTTAAGTTAAATAAGTTTTAAAACGTTTAGGGACCGAATTGTAATTTAGCCAATTTAAACCAATTTGAAATTTGAATTTAATTATAATTACCCGAGTAATTATATTAGCTAAATTTATAAATAGCAATCGTTTTCAATTTAATAACTATAAATCAAATCTAAACCCAAGGTTATTATCCAAAGCAAAAGGTAAAATTTAACTAAAAGGATTTGATTGATTACACAAAATAATTGGGTGATTAAAATGACCCATTCACCATCTCTTTTGTTTCAAACAAACCATTTCCCTCCATTAACACAAGTTACAGTAATCATCACGTTTAAACCCCAAGCCATCCAAAATCTTATACCAACTTGACAAAGCAACATAATTCATAAATGAACAACAACACTAATCACCTAATCAAACCCATAAACAGTAGCATAGTAGAAGGAATCCAAATCAAAACAATGGCAGAAACTTAACAACGAAACCAAGAACAATCAAATTACTAAGGATCCGAGTCGACTACGATCATGATAACAATTGTTGATGAAAACCGATTTGAGAATCATTCAAACTAAAGTAATAGAGAGCAAGAATCCATATAAGGATCCAAGAACAAACGGCAGCAACAAATAATCAAGAACAGAACATAGGCAAAACAGAAAACGGAAACCGTACGGCGAATGGAAACGAGGTCGATCACGTACGGTTCAACGAAAATGAGGTGGGGAATCGAAGGTATATGAGTCTAGAACGTCTGAGATCAAATGGAATCAGTTTCGATCTAGAAACGAGAGAGAACGATCAAAAACACTGAGGTGTCGATTAAGGCAAAAATCTGGAAATTTGATGAATAAAGGAGCTTACACGAGCAGCAACTTTGGAGGATGATTACAGCTACGTTTTTCAGCGAAAGAACGAAAGAAAAGTGGCTAGGGCTACCTTGCAGCGTGATCTAGGTTTTATATGAAGAAACCGATTTAAAATAACGTAGGGAAGTGAGCCGTAAACGAGTTCGAAGTGGGCCAAACGAAAGGGTCCACGGGAACAAATGGTTCTCGAACGGGAATGGCCCTTCAGGCCTGATTCCCGTTCGAGAATGGCCTAGTCTCGAACGAGACCAGGCCTGCAAATGGATTCTCGTTCGAGAATCCTTGGATTCTCGAACGAGAACCAACGTTTTTCCTCAGGTCTCGATTGAGACCTGAGTCAAACGGAAGTGGTTCAACCACTACGGTTGAACCACAAACAAAAGAAGAAAAATCTTTTTTTTTAAACCGAACCAAAACGAATCGAACCACGAAAATCTACGAAACTTCAAATACCCCTCAAAACACATCCGGAACCACGTCGGAAATTAACAAAATAAATTCAAAATTTTACGGGATATTACAATTTATTTCATAATGTTTGTAAATGTTTGGCTTCAATCGCTAAAAAAAGGAAACGTTTGGATTTGTTTCTTAACGTTTGCCTTAAATCGCTAAAAAGGGGTAACATTTTATTTGTTTCGTATCGTTTGTAAAAACGTTTGGCTTAAATATCTAAAAAGGGGAAACGTTTGGATTTGTTTCGTAACGTTTGTAAACGTTTGGCTTCAATTGCTAAAAAGGTGAAATGTTTTGATTTGTTTCATAACGTTTGTAAACGTTTGGCTTAAAATAACTAAAAAGTATAAACGTTCGCATTTGTTTCGTAACGTTTGTAAACGTTTGGCTTAAATCGCTAGAAAGGTGAAACTTTGGATTTGTTTCCTAACGTTTGTAAACGTTTGGCTTAAAATGCTAAAAAGGTGATATGTTTGCATTTGTTTGGTAACGTTTGTAAACGTTTGGCTTAAATAGCTAAAAAGGTTAAACGATTGGATTTGTTTCATAACGTTTGAAACGTTAGGATTTTTTTTGAATCGTTTTAAATGTTTGGCATGAATTGATTAAAAGGGGAAACATATCGTTTTAAACGTTCGCATTTGTTTCGTAACGTTTGTAAACGTTTGGCTTAAATCGCTAAAAAGCGGAAACATTTCATTTGTTCCGTACCGTTTGTAAAAACGTTTGGCTTAAATATCTAAAAAGGGGAAACGTTTGGATTTGTTTCGTAACGTTTGTAAACGTTTGGCTTAAATTGCTAAAAAGGTAAAAAATTAGGATTTGTTCTGTAACGTTTGTAAACTCTTGGCTTAAATCGCTAAAAAGGTGATATGTTTGGATTTGTTTCGTGACGTTTGTAAATGTTTGGCTTAAATCGCTAAAAAGGTGAAACGTTTGGATTTGTTTCGTAACGTTTGAAACGTTAGGATTCATTTCGTAACGTTTTAAATGTTTGCCTT